>NW_022204157.1:0-8791 GCF_007655135.1 Punica granatum
CAGGGTCATCCCCTTCGGGTACGTCCCGACTACTTTTCTGCTCATCCCCTTCGGGTACGTCCCGACTACTTTTCTGCTCAGGGGTCGTCCCCTTCGGGTACGTCCGGACCACTTTTCTGCACAGGGGTCCGTCCCCTTCGGGTACGTCCCGACTACTTTTCTGCTCAGGGGTCATCTTCTTCGGGTACATCCCGACTACTTTTCTGCACAGAGGTCCGTCCCCTTCGGGTACGTCCCGACAACTTTTCTACACTGGGGTCATCCCTTTCGGGTACGTCCCGACTACTTTCCTGCTCAAGGGTCATCCCCTTCGGGCACGTCCCCGCTACTTTGCTGCACAGAGGTCCGTCCCGACTACTTTCCTGCTTAGGGGTCATCCCCTTCGGGTACGTCCCGACTACTTTTCTGTTCAGGGTTCATCCCCTTGGGGTACGTCCCGACTATTTTTCTGCACCGGGATCATCCCCTTCGGGTACGTCCCGACTACTTTTCTGCACAGGGGTCATGCCCTTCGTGTACGCCCCGACTACTTTTTCTGCACAGGGGTCCGTCCCTCTTCGGGTATGTCCTTGACTACTTTTCTTCTGCCACAGGGTCATCCCCTTCGGGTACCTTCCGACGACTACTTTCCTGCTCAGGGGTCATGCCCTTCGGGTACGTCCCGACAACTTTTCAACAAAGGGGTCATCCCCTTCGGGTACGTCCCGACTACTTTTCTGCTCAGGGGTCATGCCCTTCGGGTACGCCCCGACTACTTTTCTCCTCAGGGGTCATCCCCTTCGGGTACGTTCCGACTACTATTTTGCACAGGGGTCATCCCCTTCGGGTACGTCCCGACTACTTTTCTGCACAGGTTGCACAGGGGTCTGTCCCCTTCGGGTACGTCCCGACTTACTTTTCTGCAGAGGGGTCATCCCCTTCGGGTACGTCCCGACTACTTTTCTGCTCAGGGGTCATCCCCTTCGGGTACGTCCCGACTACTTTTCTGCACAGGGGTCATCCCCTTCGGGTACGTCCCGACTACTTTTCTGCACAGGGATCATCTCCTTCGGGTACGTCCCGACTACTTTTTCGCACATGGGTCATGCCCTTCGGGTACGCCCCGACTACTTTTCTGCTTAGGGGTAATCCCCTTCGGGTACGTCCCGACTACTTTTATGCTCAGGGGTCATCCCCTTCGGGTACGTCCCGACTACTTTTCTGCTCAGGGGTCATCCCCTTCGGGTACGTCCCGACTACTTTTCTTCTCATCCCCATCGGGTACGTCCCCGACTACTTTTCTGCTCAGGGGTCGTCCCCTTCGGGTACGTCCGGACCACTTTTCTGCACAGGGGTCCGTCCCCTTCGGGTACGTCCCGACTACTTTTCTGCTCAGGGGTCATCTTCTTCGGGTACATCCCGACTACTTTTCTTCTGCACAGAGGTCCGTCCCCTTCGGGTACGTCCCGACAACTTTTCTACACTGGGGTCATCCCTTTCGGTACGTCCCGACTACTTTCCTGCTCAAGGGTCATCCCCTTCGGGCACGTCCCCACTACTTTGCTGCACAGAGGTCCGTCCCGACTACTTTTCCTGCTCAGGGGTCCTCCCCTTCGGTACGTCCCGACTACTTTCCTCTGCTCAGGGGTCATCCCCTTGGGTACGTCCCGACTATTTTCTGCACAGGGATCATCCCCTTCGGGTACGTCCCGACTACTTTTCTGCACAGGGGTCATGCCCTTCGTGTACGCCCCGACTACTTTTCTGCACAGGGGTCCGTCCCCTTCGGGTATGTCCTTGACTACTTTTCTGCACAGGGGTCATCCCCTTCGGGTACCTTCCGACTACTTTCCTGCTCAGGGGTCATGCCCTTCGGGTACGTCCCGACAACTTTTCAACAAAGGGGTCATCCCCTTCGGGTACGTCCCGACTACTTTTCTGCTCAGGGGTCATGCCCTTCGGGTACGCTCCCACTACTTTTCTCCTCAGGGGTCATCCCCTTCGGGTACGTTCCGACTACTATTTTGCACAGGGGTCATCCCCTTCGGGTACGTCCCGACTACTTTTCTGCACAGGTTGCACAGGGGTCTGTCCCCTTCGGGTACGTCCCGACTTACTTTTCTGCAGAGGGGTCATCCCCTTCGGGTACGTCCCGACTACTTTTCTGCTCAGGGGTCATCCCCTTCGGGTACGTCCCGACTACTTTTCTGCACAGGGATCATCTCCTTCGGGTACGTCCCGACTACTTTTCCGCACATGGGTCATGCCCTTCGGGTACGCCCCGACTACTTTTCTGCTTAGGGGTAATCCCCTTCGGGTACGTCCCGACTACTTTTATGCTCAGGGGTCATCCCCTTCGGGTACGTCCCGACTACTTTTCTGCTCAGGGTCATCCCCTTCGGGTACGTCCGACTACTTTTCTTCTCATCCCCTCGGTACGTCCCCGACTACTTTTCTGCTCAGGGTCGTCCCCTTCGGGTACGTCCGGACCACTTTTCTGCACAGGGGTCCGTCCCCTTCGGGTACGTCCCGACTACTTTTCTGCTCAGGGGTCATCTTCTTCGGGTACATCCCGACTACTTTTCTGCACAGAGGTCCGTCCCCTTCGGGTACGTCCCGACAACTTTTCTACACTGGGGTCATCCCTTTCGGGTACGTCCCGACTACTTTCCTGCTCAAGGGTCATCCCCTTCGGGCACGTCCCCACTACTTTGCTGCACAGAGGTCCGTCCCGACTACTTTCCTGCTCAGGGGTCCTCCCCTTCGGGTACGTCCCGACTACTTTCCTGCTCAGGGGTCTGTCCCCTTCGGGTACGTCCCGACTTACTTTTCTGCAGAGGGGTCATCCCCTTCGGGTACGTCCCGACTACTTTTCTGCTCAGGGGTCATCCCCTTCGGGTACGTCCCGACTACTTTTCTGCACAGGGGTCATCCCCTTCGGGTACGTCCCGACTACTTTTCTGCACAGGCTGCACAGGGGTCATCCCCTTCGGGTACGTCCCGACTACTTTTCTGCACAGGGGTCATCCCCTTCGGGTACGTCCCGACTACTTTTCTGCTCAGGGGTCATCCCCTTCGGGTACGTCCCGACTACTTTTCTGCACAGGGATCATCCCCTTCGGGTACGTCCCGACTACTTTTCTGCACAGGGTCATCCCTTCGGGTACGTCCCGAACTTTTTTCTGCACAGGGGTCATCCCCTTCGGGTACGTCCCGACTACTTTTCTTCTCATCCCCATCGGGTACGTCCCGACTACTTTTCTGCTCAGGGGTCATCCCCTTCGGGTACGTCCCGACCACTTTTCTGCACAGGGGTCATCCCCTTCGGGTACGTCCCGACTACTTTTCTGCTCAGGGGTCATCTTCTTCGGGTACATCCCGACTACTTTTCTGCACAGAGGTCATCCCCTTCGGGTACGTCCCGACAACTTTTCTACACAGGGGTCATCCCTTCGGGTACGTCCCGACTACTTTCCTGCTCAAGGGTCATCCCTTCGGGCACGTCCCCACTACTTTTCTGCACAGGGGTCCGTCCCCGACTACTTTTCCTGCTCAGGGGTCATCCCCTTCGGGTACGTCCCGACTACTTCCTGCACAGGGGTCTGTCCCCTTCGGGTACGTCCCGACTACTTTTCTGCAGAGGGTCATCCCTTCGGTACGTCCCGACTACTTTTCTGCTCAGGGGTCATCCCCTTCGGGTACGTCCCGACTACTTTTCTGCACAGGGGTCATCCCCTTCGGGTACGTCCCGACTACTTTTCTGCACAGGGATCATCTCCTTCGGGTACGTCCCGACTACTTTTTCTGCCAGGCTGCACAGGGTCTGTCCCCTTCGGGTACGTCCCGACTACTTTTCTGCACAGGGGTCATCCCCTTCGGGTACGTCCCGACTACTTTTCTGCACAGGGGTCATCCCCTTCGGGTACGTCCCGACTACTTTTCTGCACAGGGGTCATCCCCTTCGGGTACGTCCCGACTACTTTTCTGCACAGGGGTCATCCCCTTCGGGTACGTCCCGACAACTTTTCTGCTCAGGGGTCATCCCCTTCGGGTACGTCCCGACTACTTTTCTTCTCATCCCCATCGGGTACGTCCCCGACTACTTTTCTGCTCAGGGGTCGTCCCCTTCGGGTACGTCCGGAACACTTTTCTGCACATGGGTCCGTCCCCTTCGGGTACGTCCCGACTACTTTTCTGCTCAGGGGTCATCTTCTTCGGGTACATCCCGACTACTTTTCTGCACAGAGGTCCGTCCCCTTCGGGTACGTCCCGACAACTTTTCTACACTGGGGTCATCCCTTTCGGGTACGTCCCGACTACTTTCCTGCTCAAGGGTCATCCCCTTCGGGCACGTCCCCACTACTTTGCTGCACAGAGGTCCGTCCCGACTACTTTCCTGCTCAGGGGTCTCCCCTTCGGGTACGTCCCGACTTTCCTACTTTCCTGCTCAGGGTCATCCCCTGGGGTACGTCCCGACTACTTTTCCTGCACAGGGGTCATCCCCTTCGGGTACGTCCCGACTACTTTTCTGCACAGGGGTCATGCCCTTCGGGTACGCCCGACTACTTTTCTGCACAGGGGTCCGTCTCCTTCGGGTACGTCCCGACTACTTTTCTGCACAGGGGTCATCCCCTTCGGGTACGTCCCGACTACTTTCCTGCTCAGGGGTCATCCCCTTCGGGTACGTCCTCGACTACTTTTCTGCACAGGGATCATCCCCTTCGGGTACCTTCCGACTACTTTTCTGCTCAGGGGTCATGCCCTTCGGGTACGCTCCCACTACTTTTCTCCTCAGGGGTCATCCCCTTCGGGTACGTTCCGACTACTATTTTGCACAGGGGTCATCCCCTTCGGGTACGTCCCGACTACTTTTCTGCACAGGTTGCACAGGGGTCTGTCCCCTTCGGGTACGTCCCGACTTACTTTTCTGCAGAGGGGTCATCCCCTTCGGGTACGTCCCGACTACTTTTCTGCTCAGGGGTCATCCCCTTCGGGTACGTCCCGACTACTTTTCTGCACAGGGGTCATCCCCTTCGGGTACGTCCCGACTACTTTTCTGCACAGGGATCATCCCCTTCGGGTACGTCCCGACTACTTTTCTGCTCAGGGGTCATGCCATTCGGGTACGCCCCGACTACTTTTCTACTCAGGGGTCATCCCCTTCGGGTACGTCCCGACTACTATTTTGCACAGGGGTCATCCCCTTCGGGTACGTCCCGACTACTTTTCTGCACAGGCTGCACAGGGTCTGTCCCTTCGGTACGTCCCGACTTACTTTTCTGCAGAGGGGTCATCCCCTTCGGGTACGTCCCGACTACTTTTCTGCTCAGGGGTCATCCCCTTCGGGTACGTCCCGACTACTTTTCTGCACAGGGGTCATCCCCTTCGGGTACGTCCCGACTACTTTTCTGCACAGGGATCATCTCCTTCGGGTACGTCCCGACTACTTTTCTGCTCAGGGGTCATGCCATTCGGGTACGCCCCGACTACTTTTCTCCTCAGGGGTCATCCCCTTCGGGTACGTCCCGACTACTATTTTGCACAGGGGTCATCCCCTTCGGGTACGTCCCGACTACTTTTCTGCACAGGCTGCACAGGGGTCTGTCCCCTTCGGGTACGTCCCGACTTACTTTTCTGCAGAGGGGTCATCCCCTTCGGGTACGTCCCGACTACTTTTCTGCTCAGGGGTCATCCCCTTCGGGTACGTCCCGACTACTTTTCTGCACAGGGATCATCCCCTTCGGGTACGTCCCGACTACTTTTCCGCACAGGGGTCATCCCCTTCGGGTACGTCCCGACTAATTTTCTGCTCAGGGGTCATGCCATTCGGGTACGCCCCGACTACTTTTCTACTCAGGGGTCATCCCCTTCGGGTACGTCCCGACTACTATTTTGCACAGGGGTCATCCCCTTCGGGTACGTCCCGACTACTTTTCTGCACAGGCTACACAGGGGTCTGTCTCCTTCGGGTACGTCCCGACTTACTTTTCTGCAGAGGGGTCATCCCCTTCGGGTACGTCCCTACTACTTTTCTGCTCAGGGGTCATTCCCTTCGGGTACGTCCCGACTACTTTTCTGCACAGGGGTCATCCCCTTCGGGTACGTCCCGACTACTTTTCTGCACAGGGATCATCTCCTTCGGGTACGTCCCGACTACTTTTCTGCTCAGGGGTCATGCCATTCGGGTACGCCCCGACTACTTTTCTCCTCAGGGGTCATCCCCTTCGGGTACGTCCCGACTACTATTTGCACAGGGTCATCCCCTTCGGGTACGTCCCGACTACTTTTCTGGCTGCACAGGGGTCTGTCCCCTTCGGGTACGTCCCGACTACTTTTCTGCAGAGGGGTCATCCCCTTCGGGTACGTCCCGACTACTTTTCTGCTCAGGGGTCATCCCCTTCGGGTACGTCCCGACTACTTTTCTGCACAGGGATCATCTCCTTCGGGTACGTCCCGACTACTTTTCCGCACAGGGGTCATGCCCTTCGGGTATGCCCCGACTACTTTTCTGCTTAGGGGTAATCCATTTCGGTTACGTCCGGACTACTTTTATGAGCAGGGGTCATCCCCTTCGGGTACGTCCCGACTACTTTTCTTCTCATCCCCATCGGGTACGTCCCCGACTACTTTTCTGCTCAGGGGTCGTCCCCTTCGGCTACGTCCGGACCACTTTTCTGCACAGGGGTCCGTCCCCTTCGGGTACGTCCCGACTACTTTTCTGCTCAGGGGTCATCTTCTTCGGGTACATCCCGACTACTTTTCTGCACAGAGGTCCGTCCCCTTCGGGTACGTCCCGACAACTTTTCTACACTGGGGTCATCCCTTTCGGGTACGTCCCGACTACTTTCCTGCTCAAGGGTCATCCCCTTCGGGCACGTCCCCACTACTTTGCTGCACAGAGGTCCGTCCCGACTACTTTCCTGCTCAGGGGTCATCCCCTTCGGGTACGTCCCGACTACTTTTCTGCTCAGGGTTCATCCCCTTGGGGTACGTCCCGACTATTTTTCTGCACCGGGATCATCCCCTTCGGGTACGTCCCGACTACTTTTCTGCACAGGGGTCATGCCCTTCGTGTACGCCCCGACTACTTTTCTGCACAGGGGTCCGTCCTCTTCGGGTATGTCCTTGACTACTTTTCTGCACAGGGGTCATCCCCTTCGGGTACCTTCCGACTACTTTCCTGCTCAGGGGTCATGCCCTTCGGGTACGTCCCGACAACTTTTCAACAAAGGGGTCATCCCCTTCGGGTACGTCCCGACTACTTATCTGCTCAGGGGTCATGCCCTTCGGGTACGCCCCGACTACTTTTCTCCTCAGGGGTCATCCCCTTCGGGTACGTTCCGACTACTATTTTGCACAGGGGTCATCCCCTTCGGGTACGTCCCGACTACTTTTCTGCACAGGTTGCACAGGGGTCTGTCCCCTTCGGGTACGTCCCGACTTACTTTTCTGCAGAGGGGTCATCCCCATCGGGTACGTCCCGACTACTTTTCTGCTCAGGGGTCATCCCCTTCGGTACGTCCCGACTACTTTTCTGCACAGGGTCATCCCCTTCGGGTACGTCCCGACTACTTTTCTGCACAGGGATCATCTCCTTCGGGTACGTCCCGACTACTTTTCTCGCACATGGTCATCCTGCCCTTCGGGTACGCCCCGACTACTTTTCTGCTAGGGTAATCCCCTTCGGGTACGTCCCGACTACTTTTATGCTCAGGGGTCATCCCCTTCGGGTACGTCCCGACTACTTTTCTGCTCAGGGGTCATCCCCTTCGGGTACGTCCCGACTACTTTTCTTCTCATCCCCATCGGGTACGTCCCCGACTACTTTTCTGCTCAGGGGTCGTCCCCTTCGGGTACGTCCGGACCACTTTTCTGCACAGGGGTCCGTCCCCTTCGGGTACGTCCCGACTACTTTTCTGCTCAGGGGTCATCTTCTTCGGGTACATCCCGACTACTTTTCTGCACAGAGGTCCGTCCCCTTCGGGTACGTCCCGACAACTTTTCTACACTGGGGTCATCCCTTTCGGGTACGTCCCGACTACTTTCCTGCTCAAGGGTCATCCCCTTCGGGCACGTCCCCACTACTTTGCTGCACAGAGGTCCGTCCCGACTACTTTCCTGCTCAGGGGTCCTCCCCTTCGGGTACGTCCCGACTACTTTCCTGCTCAGGGGTCATCCCCTTGGGGTACGTCCCGACTATTTTTCTGCACAGGGATCATCCTCTTCGGGTACGTCCCGACTACTTTTCTGCACAGGGGTCATGCCCTTCGTGTACGCCCCGACTACTTTTCTGCACAGGGGTCCGTCCCCTTCGGGTATGTCCTTGACTACTTTTCTGCACAGGGGTCATCCCCTTCGGGTACCTTCCGACTACTTTCCTGCTCAGGGGTCATGCCCTTCGGGTACGTCCCGACAACTTTTCAACAAAGGGGTCATCCCCTTCGGGTACGTCCCGACTACTTTTCTGCTCAGGGGTCATGCCCTTCGGTACGCTCCCGACTACTTTTCTCCTCAGGGTCATCCCCTTCGGGTACGTCCGACTACTTTTTGCAGGGGTCATCCCCTTCGGGTACGTCCCGACTACTTTTCTGCACAGGTTGCACAGGGGTCTGTCCCCTTCGGGTACGTCCCGACTACTTTTCTGCAGAGGGGTCATCCCCTTCGGGTACGTCCCGACTACTTTTCTGCTCAGGGGTCATCCCCTTCGGGTACGTCCCGACTACTTTTCTGCACAGGGGTCATCCCCTTCGGGTACGTCCCGACTACTTTTCTGCACAGGGGTCATCCCTTCGGGTACGTCCCGACTACTTTT
>NW_022204158.1:0-19214 GCF_007655135.1 Punica granatum
GCACGGCTTAGCAGACCCAGCAATGTTGCAAGAGGCACGAGCGAGGTGGCTCGGCGAACTTGCGGTGATGGAAAGTAAACTCGCACGGATTAGCAGACCCGGTAAGGTTGCAAGAGGCACGAGCGAGGTGGCTCGGCGAACTTGCGGAGCAGGAAAGTAAGATCGCACCGGTCAGCAGACCCAGCTAGGTTGCAAGAGGCACGGCGAGGTGGCTCGACGAAGTTGCGGTGCAAGAATGTAAACTCTCACTGATTAGCAGACCCGGCAAGGTTGCAAGAGGCACAAGCGAGGTGGCTCGGTGAACTTGTCGTGCAGGAAAGTAAGCTCGCACGGGTTAGCAAACCCGGCAAGGTTGCAAGAGGCACGAGCGAGGTGGCTCGGTGAACTTGTTGTGCAAGAAAGTAAACTGGCACGGGTTAGCAGACCCGGAAAGGTTGCAGAAAAGTAAACTCGCACAGGTTAACAGACCCGGCAAGGTTGCAAGAGGCACGAGCGAGGTGGCTCGGCGAACTCGCGGTGCAGGAAAGTAAGCTTGTACGGGTTAGCAGACCGGGCAAGGTTGCAAGAAGCACGAGCGAGGTGTCTCGGCGAACTTGCGGTGCAAGAAATTTCACTCGCACGGCTTAGCAGACCCAGCAATGTTGCAAGAGGCACGAGCGAGGTGGCTCGGCGAACTTGCGGTGATGGAAAGTAACTCGCACGGATTAGCAGACCGGTAAGGTTGCAAGAGGCACGAGCGAGGTGGCTCGGGCGAACTTGCGGAGCAGGAAAGTAAGATCGCACCGGTCAGCAGACCCAGCTAGGTTGCAAGAGGCACGGCAAGGTGGCTCGACGAGTTTGCGGTGCAAGAATGTAAACTCTCACTGATTAGCAGACCCGGCAAGGTTGCAAGGCCACAAGCGAGGTGGCTCGGTGAACTTGTCGTGCGGAAAGTAAGCTCGCACGGGTTAGCAAACCCGGCAAGGTTGCAAGAGGCACGAGCGAGGTGGCTCGGTGAACTTGTTGTGCAAGAAAGTAAACTGGCACTGGTTAGCAACCCGGAAAGGTTGCAGAAAATTAAACTCGCACATGTTACAGACCGAGACCGGCAAGGTTGCAAGAGGCACGAGCGAGGTGGCTCGGCGAACTTGCAGTGCAGGAAAGTAAGCTTGTACGGGTTAGCAGGCCGGGCATGGTTGCAAGAAGCACGAGCGAGGTGTCTCGGCGAACTTGCGGTGCAGAATTAAACTCGCATGGGTTAGCAGACCCACCAATGTTGCAAGAGGCACGAGCGAGGTGGCTCGGCGAACTTGCGGTGATGGAAAGTAAACTCGCACGGATTAGTAGACCCGGCAAGTTTGCAAGAGGCACGAGCGAGATGGCTAGGCGAACTTGCGAAGCAAGAAAGTAATCTCACAGGGGTTAGCAGACCGGGCAAGTTGCAAGAGGCACGAGCGAGATTGCTCGGCGAACTTAATGTGCAGAAAAGTAAGCTCGCAGGGGTTAGCATACCCGGCAAGGTTGCAAGAGGCACGAGGGAGGTGGCTCAACGAACTTGCGGTGCAGGAAAGTAATCTGGCAGGGATTAGCAGACCCGGCAAGGTTGCAAGAGGCACGAGCGAGGTGGCTCGGCGAACTCGCGGTGCAGGAAAGTAAGCTTGTACGGGTTAGCAACCCGAAGGTTGCAAGAAGCACGAGCGAGTTGTCTCGGCGAACTTGCGGTGCAGAAATTTCCTCGCACGGTTAGCAGACCCGCAATGTTGCAATAGGCACGAGCGAGGTGGCTCGGCGAACTTGCGGTGATGGAAAGTAAACTCGCACGGATTAGCAGACCCGGTAAGGTTGCAAGAGGCACGAGCGAGGTGGCTCGGCGAACTTGCGGAGCAGGAAAGTAAGATCGCACCGGTCAGCAGACCCAGCTAGGTTGCAAGAGGCACGGCGAGGTGGCTCGGCGAACTTGCGGTGCAAGAATGTAAACTCTCACTGGTTAGCAGACCCGGCAAGGTTGCAAGAGGCACAAGCGAGGTGGCTCGGTGAACTTGTCGTGCAGGAAACTAAGCTCGCACGGGTTAGCAAACCCGGCAAGGTTGCAAGAGGCACGAGCGAAGTGGCTCGGTGAACTTGTTGTGCAAGAAAGTAAACTGGCACGGGTTAGCAGACCCGTAAAGGTTGCAGAAAAGTAAACTCGAACGGGTTAGCAGACCCGGCAAGGTTGAAAGAGGCACGAGCGAGGTGGCTCGGCGAACTTGCGGTGCAGGAAAGTAAGCTTGTACGGGTTAGCAGGCCGGGCATGGTTGCAAGAAGCACGAGCGAGGTGTCTCGGCGAACTTGCGGTGCAAGAAATTAAACTCGCATGGGTTAGCAGACCCACCAATGTTGCAAGAGGACGAGCAGGTGGCTCGGCGAACTTGCGGTGATGGAAAGAAACTCGCACGGATTAGCAGACCCCGGTAAGGTTGCAAGAGGCACGAGCGAGGTGGCTCGGCGAACTTGCGGTGATGGAAAGTAAACTCGCACGGTTTAGCAGACCCGGCAAGTTTGCAAGAGGCACGAGCGAGATGGCTAGGCGAACTTGCGATGCAAGAAAGTAAACTCGCAGGGGTTAGCATACCGGGCAAGGTTGCAAGAGGCACGAGCGAGATGGCTCGGCGAACTTAATGTGCAGAAAAGTAAGCTCGCAGGGGTTAGCATACCCGGCAAGGTTGCAAGAGGCACGAGGGAGGTGGCTCAACGAACTTGCGGTTGCAGGAAAGTAATCTGGCAGGGATTAGCAGACCCGGCAAGGTTGCAAGAGGCACGAGCGAGGTGGCTCGGCGAACTCGCGGTGGCAGGAAAGTAAGCTTGTACGGGTTAGCAGACCGGGCAAGGTTGCAAGAAGCACGAGCGAGGTGTCTCGGCGAACTTGCGGTGCAAGAAATTTCACTCGCACGGCTTAGCAGACCCAGCAATGTTGCAATAGGCACGAGCGAGGTGCTCGGCGAACTTGCGGTGATGGAAAGTAAACTCGCACGGACTAGCAGACCCGGTAAGGTTGCAAGAGGCACGAGCGAGGTGGCGAACTCGAGCGAAAGTAAAGATCGCACCGGTTTCAGCAGACCCAGCTAGTTTGCAAGAGGCACCGGCGAGGTGCTCGGCGAACTTGCGGTGCAAGAATGTAAACTCTCACTGGTTAGCAGACCCGGCAAGGTTGCAAGAGGCACAAGCGAGGTGGCTCGGTGAACTTGTCGTGCAAAAAAGTAAGCTCGCACGGTTAGCAAACCCGGCAAGGTTGCAAGAGGCACGAGCGAGGGGCTCGGTGAACTTGTTGTGCAAGAAAGTAAACTGGCACGGGTTAGCAGACCCAGAAGGTTGCAGAAAAGTAAACTCGCACAGGTTAGCAGACCCGGCAAGGTTGCAAGAGGCACGAGCGGGTGGCTCGGCGAACTTGCGGTGCAGGAAAGTAAGCTTGTACGGGTTAGCAGGCCGGGCATGGTTGCAAGAAGCACGAGCGAGTGTCTCGGCGAACTTGCGGTGCAAGAAATTAAACTCGCATGGGTTAGCAGACCCACCAATGTTGCAAGAGGCACGAGCGAGGTGGCTCGGCGAACTTGCGGTGATGGAAAGAAACTCGCACGGATTAGCAGACCCGGTAAGGTTGCAAGAGGCACGAGCGAGGTGGCTCGGCGAACTTGCGGTGATGGAAAGTAAACTCGCACGGATTAGCAGACCCGGTAAGGTTGCACAAGAGGCACGAGCGAGTGGCTAGGCGAACTTGCGATGCAAGAAAGTAAACTCGCAGGGATTAGCAGACCCGGCAAGTTTGCAAGAGGCACGAGCGAGATGGCTCGGCGAACTTGCGATGCAAGAAAGTAAGCTCGCAGGGGTTAGCATACCGGCAAGGTTGCAAGAGGCACGAGGGAGGTGGCTCAACGAACTTGCGGTGCAGGAAAGTAATCTGGCAGGGATTAGCAGACCCGCAAGGTTGCAGAGGCACGAGCGAGGTGGCTCGGCGAACTCGCGGTGCAGGAAAGTAAGCTTGTACGGGTTAGCAGACCGGGCAAGGTTGCAAGAAGCACGAGCGAGGTGTCTCGGCGAACTTGCGGTGCAGAAATTTCACTCGCACGGCTTAGCAGACCCAGCAATGTTGCAAGAGGCACGAGCGAGGTGGCTCGGCGACTTGCGGTGATGAAAGTAACTCGCACGGATTAGCAGACCCCGGTAGGGTTGCAAGAGGCACGAGCGAGGTGGCTCGGCGAACTTGCGGAGCAGGAAAGTAAATCGCACCGGTCAGCGACCCAGCTAGGTTGCAAGAGGCACGGCGAGGTGGCTCGGCGAACTTGCGGTGCAAGAATGTAAACTCTCACTGGTTAGCAGACCCGCAAGGTTGCAAGAGGCACAAGCGAGGTGGCTCGGTGAACTTGTCGTGCAGGAAACTAAGCTCGCACGGGTTAGCAAACCCGGCAAGTTGCAAGAGGCACGAGCGAGGTGGCTCGGTGAACTTGTTGTGCAAGAAGTAAACTGGCACGGGTTAGCAGACCCGTAAAGGTTGCAGAAAAGTAAACTCGAACAGGTTAGCAGACCGGCAGGTTGCAAGAGGCACGAGCGAGTGTGCTCGGCGAACTTGCGGTGCAGGAAAGTAAGCTTGTACGGTTAGCAGGCCGGGCATGGTTGCAAGAAGCACGAGCGAGGTGTCTCGGCGAACTTGCGGTGCAAGAAATTAAACTCGCATGGGTTAGCAGACCCACCAATGTTGCAAGAGGCACGAGCAAGGTGCTCGGCGAACTTGCGGTGATGGAAAGGAAACTCGCACGGATTAGCAGACCGGTATGGTTGCAAGAGGCACGAGCGAGGTGGCTCGGCGAACTTGCGGTGATGGAAAGTAAACTCGCACGGTTAGCAGACCCGGCAAGTTTGCAAGAGGCACGAGCGAGATGGCTAGGCGAACTTGCGAAGCAAGAAAGTAAACTCGCAGGGGTTAGCATACCGGGCAAGGTTGCAAGAGGCACGAGCGAGATGGCTCGGCGAACTTAATGTGCAGAAAAGTAAGCTCGCAGGGGTTAGCATACCCGGCAAGGTTGCAAGAGGCACGAGGGAGGTGGCTCAACGAACTTGCGGTGCAGGAAAGTAATCTGGCATGGATTAGCAGACCCGGCAAGGTTGCAAGAGGCACGAGCGAGGTGGCTCGGCGAACTCGCGGTGCAGGAAAATAAGCTTGTACGGGTTAGCAGACCGGGCAAGGTTGCAAGAAGCACGAGCGAGTTGTCTCGGCGAACTTGCGGTGCAAGAAATTTCACTCGCACGGTTAGCAGACCCAGCAATGTTGCAATAGGCACGAGCGAGGTGGCTCTCGGCGAACTTGCGGTGATGGAAAGTAAACTCGCACGGATTAGCAGACCCGGTAAGGTTGCAAGAGGCACGAGCGAGGTGGCTCGGCGAACTTGCGGAGCAGGAAAGTAAGATCGCACCGTCAGCAGACCCAGCTAGGTTGCAAGAGGCACGGCGAGGTGGCTCGGCGAACTTGCGGTGCAAGAATGTAAACTCTCACTGGTTAGCAGACCCGGCAAGGTTGCAAGAGGCACAAGCGAGGTGGCTCGGTGAACTTGTCGTGCAGAAAGTAAGCTCGCACGGGTTAGCAACCCGGCAAGGTTGCAAGAGGCACGAGCGAGGTGCTCGGTGAACTTGTTGTGCAAGAAAGTAAACTGGCACGGTTAGCAGACCCGGAAAGTTGCAGAAAAGTAAACTCGCACAGGGTTAGCAGACCCGGCAAGGTTGCAAGAGGCACGAGCGAGGTGGCTCGGCGAACTTGCGGTGCAGGAAAGTAAGCTTGTACGGGTTAGCAGGCCGGGCATGGTTGCAAGAAGCACGAGCGAGGTGTCTCGGCGAACTTGCGGTGCAAGAAATTAAACTCGCATGGGTTAGCAGACCCACCAATGTTGCAAGAGGCACGAGCGAGGTGGCTCGGCGAACTTGCGGTGATGGAAAGAAAACTCGCACGGATTAGCAGACCCGGTATGGTTGCAAGAGGCACGAGCGAGGTGGCTCGGCGAACTTGCGGTGATGAAAGTAACTCGCACGGTAGCAGACCCGCAAGTTTGCAAGAGGCACGAGCGAGATGGCTAGGCGAACTTGCGATGCAAGAAAGTAAACTCGCAGGGGTTAGCAGACCGGGCAAGGTTGCAAGAGGCACGAGCGAGGTGGCTCGGCGAACTTATGTGCAGAAAAGTAAGCTCGCAGGGGTTAGCATACCCGGCAAGGTTGCAAGAGGCACGAGGGAGGTGCTCAACGAACTTGCGGTGCAGGAAAGTAATCTGGCGATTAGCAGACCCGGCAAGGTTGCAAGAGGCACGAGCGAGGTGGCTCGGCGAACTTGCGGTGCAGGAAAGTAAGCTTGTACGGGTTAGCAGACCGGGCAAGGTTGCAAGAAGGCACGAGCGAGGTGTCTCGGCGAACTTGCGGTGCAAGAAATTTCACTCGCACGGCTTAGCAGACCCAGCAATGTTGCAAGAGGCACGAGCGAGGTGGCTCGGCGAACTTGCGTGATGGAAAGTAAACTCGCAGGATTAGCAGACCCGTAAGGTTGCAAGAGGCACGAGCGAGGTGGCTCGGCGAACTTGCGGAGCAGGAAAGTAAGATCGCACCGTTCAGCAGACCCAGCTAGTTTGCAAGAGGCACGGCGAGGTGGCTCGGCGAACTTGCGGTGCAAGAATGTAAACTCTCACTGGTTAGCAGACCCGGCAAGGTTGCAAGAGGCACAAGCGAGGTGGCTCGGTGAACTTGTCGTGCAGGAAAGTAAGCTCGCACGGGTTGGCAAACCCGGCAAGGTTGCAAGAGGCACGAGCGAGGTGGCTCGGTGAACTTGTTGTGCAAGAAAGTAAACTGGCACGGGTTAGCAGACCCAGAAAAGTTGCAGAAAAGTAAACTCGCACAGGTTAGCAGACCCGGCAAGTTTGCAAGAGGCACGAGCGAGGTGGCTCGGCGAACTTGCGGTGCAGGAAAGTAAGCTTGTACGGGTTAGCAGGCCGGGCATGGTTGCAAGAAGCACGAGCGAGGTGTCTCGGCGAACTTGCGGTGCAAGAAATTAAACTCGCATGGGTTAGCAGACCCACCAATGTTGCAAGAGGCACGAGCGAGGTGGCTCGGCGAACTTGCGGTGATGGAAAGAAACTCGCACGGATTAGCAGACCCGGTAAGGTTGCAAGAGGCCACGAGCGAGGTGGCTCGGCGAACTTGCGGTGATGGAAAGTAAACTCGCACGGATTAGCAGACCCGGCAAGTTTGCAAGAGGCACGAGCGAGATGGCTAGCGAACTTGCGATGCAAGAAAGTAAACTCGCAGGGGTTAGCAGACCGGGCAAGGTTGCAAGAGGCACGAGCGAGGTGGCTCGGCGAACTTAATGTGCAGAAAAGTAAGCTCGCAGGGGTTAGCATACCCGGCAAGGTTGCAAGAGGCACGAGGGAGGTGGCTCAACGAACTTGCGGTGCAGGGAAGTAATCTGGCATGGATTAGCAGACCGGCAAGGTTGCAAGAGGCACGAGCGAGGTGGCTCGGCGAACTTGCGTGGCAGGAAAGTAAGCTTGTACGGGTTAGCAGACCGGGCAAGGTTGCAAGAAGCACGAGCGAGGGTCTCGGCGACTTGCGGTGCAAGAAATTTCACCTCGCACGGCTTAGCAGACCCAGCAATGTTGCAAGAGGCACGAGCGAGGTGGCTCGGCGAACTTGCGGTGATGAAAGTAAACTCGCACGGATTAGCAGACCCGGTAAGGTTGCAAGAGGCACGAGCGAGGTGGCTCGGCGAACTTGCGGAGCAGAAAGTAGATCGCACCGGTCAGCAGACCCAGCTAGGTTGCAAGAGGCACCGGTCAGCAGACCCAGCTAGGTTGCAAGAGGCACGGCGAGGGTGGCTCGGCGAACTTGCGGTGCAAGAATGTAAACTCTCACTGATTAGCAGACCCGGCAAGTTGCAAGAGGCACAAGCGAGGTGGCTCGGTGAACTTGTCGTGCAGGAAAGTAAGCTCGCACGGGTTAGCAAACCCGGCAAGGTTGCAAGAGGCACGGCGAGGTGGCTCGGTGAACTTGTTGTGCAAGAAAGTAAACTGGCACGGGTTAGCAGACCCGGAAAGGTTGCGAGAAAAGTAAACTCGCACAGGTTAACAGACCCGGCAAGGTTGCAAGAGGCACGAGCGAGGTGGCTCGGCGAACTTGCGGTGCAGGAAGTAAGCTTGTACGGGTTAGCAGACCGGGCAAGGTTGCAAGAAGCACGAGCGAGGTGTCTCGGCGAACTTGCGGTGAAGCAAGAAATTTCACTCGCACGGCTTAGCAGACCCAGCAATGTTGCAAGAGTCACGAGCGAGGTGGCTCGGCGAACTTGCGGTGATGGAAAGTAAACTCGCACGGATTAGCAGACCCGGTAACCCGGTAAGGTTTGCAAGAGGCACGAGCGAGGTGGCTCGGCGAACTTGCGGAGCAGGAAAGTAAGATCGCACCGGTCAGCAGACCCAGCTAGGTTGCAAGAGGAGAGCGGCAAGGTGGCTCGACGAATTGCGGTGCAAGAATGTAACTCTCAGGGATTAGCAGACCGGCAAGGTTGCAAGAGGCACGAGCGAGGTGGCTCGGTGAACTTGTCGTGCAGGAAAGTAAGCTCGCACGGGTTAGCAAACCCGGCAAGGTTGCAGGAGGCACGAGCGAGGTGGCTCGGTGAACTTGTTGTGCAAGAAAGTAAGCTTGTACGGGTTAGCAGGCCGGGCATGGTTGCAAGAAGCACGAGCGAGGTGTCTCGGCGAACTTGCGGTGCAAGAAATTAAACTCGCATGGGTTAGCAGACCCACCAATGTTGCAAGAGGCACGAGCGAGGTGGCTCGGCGAACTTGCGGTGATGGAAAGTAAACTCGCACGGATTAGTAGACCCGGCAAGTTTGCAAGAGGCACGAGCGAGATGGCTAGGCGAACTTGCGAAGCAAGAAAGTAATCTCACAGGGGTTAGCAGACCGGGCAAGGTTGCAAGAGGCACGAGCGAGATGGCTCGGCGAACTTAATGTGCAGAAAAGTAAGCTCGCAGGGGTTAGCATACCCGGCAAGGTTGCAAGAGGCACGAGGGAGGTGGCTCAACGAACTTGCGGTGCAGGAAAGTAATCTGGCAGGGATTAGCAGACCCGGCAAGGTTGCAAGAGGCACGAGCGAGGTGGCTCGGCGAACTCGCGGTGCAGGAAAGTAAGCTTGTACGGGTTAGCAGACCGGGCAAGGTTGCAAGAAGCACGAGCGAGGTGTCTCGGCGAACTTGCGGTGCAAGAAATTTCACTCGCACGGCTTAGCAGACCCAGCAATGTTGCAAGAGGCACGAGCGAGGTGGCTCGGCGAACTTGCGGTGATGGAAAGTAAACTCGCACGGATTAGCAGACCCGGTAAGGTTGCAAGAGGCACGAGCGAGGTGGCTCGGCGAACTTGCGAGCAGGAAAGTAAGATCGCACCGGTCAGCAGACCCAGCTAGGTTGCAAGAGGCACGGCGAGGTGGCTCGGCGAACTTGCGGTGCAAGAATGTAAACTCTCACTGGTTAGCAGACCCGGCAAGGTTGCAAGAGGCACAAGCGAGGTGGCTCGGTGAACTTGTCGTGCAGGAAAGTAAGCTCGCACGGGTTAGCAAACCCGGCAAGGTTGCAAGAGGCACGAGCGAAGTGGCTCGGTGAACTTGTTGTGCAAGAAAGTAAACTGGCACGGGTTAGCAGACCCGTAAAGGTTGCAGAAAAGTAAACTCGAACGGGTTAGCAGACCCGGCAAGGTTGCAAGAGGCACGAGCGAGGTGGCTCGGCGAACTTGCGGTGCAGGAAAGTAAGCTTGTACGGGTTAGCAGGCCGGGCATGGTTGCAAGAAGCACGAGCGAGGTGTCTCGGCGAACTTGCGGTGCAAGAAATTAAACTCGCATGGGTTAGCAGACCCACCAATGTTGCAAGAGGCACGAGCGAGGTGGCTCGGCGAACTTGCGGTGATGGAAAGGAAACTCGCACGGATTAGCAGACCCGGTATGGTTGCAAGAGGCACGAGCGAGGTGGCTCGGCGAACTTGCGGTGATGGAAAGTAAACTCGCACGGATTAGCAGACCCGGCAAGTTTGCAAGAGGCACGAGCGAGATGGCTAGGCGAACTTGCGAAGCAAGAAAGTAATCTCGCAGGGGTTAGCAGACCGGGCAAGGTTGCAAGAGGCACGAGCGAGATGGCTCGGCGAACTTAATGTGCAGAAAAGTAAGCTCGCAGGGGTTAGCATACCCGGCAAGGTTGCAAGAGGCACGAGGGAGGTGGCTCAACGAACTTGCGGTGCAGGAAAGTAATCTGGCAGGGATTAGCAGACCCGGCAAGGTTGCAAGAGGCACGAGCGAGGTGGCTCGGCGAACTCGCGGTGCAGGAAAGTAAGCTTGTACGGGTTAGCAGACCAGGCAAGGTTGCAAGAAGCACGAGCGAGGTGTCTCGGCGAACTTGCGGTGCAAGAAATTTCAATCGCACGGCTTAGCAGACCCAGCAATGTTGCAATAGGCACGAGCGAGGTGGCTCGGCGAACTTGCGGTGATGGAAAGTAAACTCGCACGGACTAGCAGACCCGGTAAGGTTGCAAGAGGCACGAGCGAGGTGGCTCGGCGAACTTGCGGAGCAGGAAAGTAAGATCGCACCGGTCAGCAGACCCAGCTAGGTTGCAAGAGGCACGGCGAGGTGGCTCGGCGAACTTGCGGGCTGAAGAATGTAAACTCTCACTGGTTAGCAGACCCGGCAAGGTTGCAAGAGGCACAAGCGAGGTGGCTCGGTGAACTTGTCGTGCAGGAAAGTAAGCTCGCACGGTTAGCAACCCGGCAAGGTTGCAAGAGGCACGAGCGAGGTGGCTCGGTGAACTTGTTGTGCAAGAAAGTAAACTGGCACGGGTTAGCAGACCCGGAAAGTTGCAGAAAAGTAACTCGCACAGGTTAGCAGACCCGGCAAGGTTGCAAGAGGCACGAGCGAGGTGGCTCGGCGAACTTGCGGTCAGGAAAAAGTAAGCTTGTACGGGTTAGCAGGACCGGGCTGGTTGCAAGAAGCACGAGCGAGGTGTCTCGGCGAACTTGCGGTGCAAGAAATTAAACTCGCACGGATTAGCAGACCAGCACAATGTTGCAAGAGGCACGAGCGAGGTGGCTCGGCGAACTTGCGGTGGTGATGGAAAGTAAACTCGCACGGATTAGCAGACCCGGCAAGTTTGCAAGAGGCACGAGCGAGATGGTAGGCGAACTTGCGATGCAAGAAAGTAAACTCGCAGGGTTAGCAGACCGGGCAAGGTTGCAAGAGGCACGAGCGAGATGGCTCGGCGAACTTAAGGTGCAGAAAAGTAAGCTCGCAGGGGTTAGCATACGGGCAAGTTGCAAGAGGCACGAGGGAGGTGGCTCAACGAACTTGCGGTGCAGGAAAGTAATCTGGCAGGGATTAGCAGACCCGGCAAAGTTTGCAAGAGGCACGAGCGAGGTGGCTCGGCGAACTTGCGGTGCAGGAAAGTAAGCTTGTACGGGTTAGCAGGCCGGGCAAGGTTGCAAGAAGCACGAGCGAGGCGTCTCGGCGAACTTGCGGTGCAAGAAATTTCACTCGCAGGGCTTAGCAGACCCAGCAATGTTGCAAGAGGCACGAGCGAGGTCGCTCGGCGAACTTGCGGTGCAGGAAAAAAAGATCGCACAGGTTAGAAGACCCGGCAAGTTTGCAAGAGGCACGAGCGAGATGGCTAGGCGAACTTGCGATGCAAGAAAGTAAACTCGCAGGGGTTAGCAGACCGGACAATGGTTGCAAGAGGCACGAGCGAGGTGGCTCGGCGAACTTAAGGTGCAGAAAAATAAGCTCGCAGGGGTTAGCATACTCTACAAGGTTGAAAGAGGCACGAGGGAGGTGGCTCGGCGAACTTGCGGTGATGGAAAGTAAACTCGCACGGATTAGCAGACCCGGCAAGTTGCAAGAGGCACGAGCGAGATGGCTAGGCGAACTTGCGATGCAAGAAAGTAAACTCGCAGGGGTTAGCAGACCGGGCAAGGTTGCAAGAGGCACGAGCGAGATGGCTCGGCGAACTTAAGGTGCAGAAAAGTAAGCTCGCAGGGGTTAGCATACCCGGCAAGGTTGCAAGAGGCACGAGGGAGGTGGCTCAACGAACTTGCGGTGCAGGAAAGTAATCTGGCAGGGATTAGCAGACCGGCAAGGTTGCAAGAGGCACGAGCGAGGTGGCTCGGCGAACTTGCGGTGCAGGAAAGTAAGCTGTACGTGTTAGCAGGCCGGGCAAGGTTGCAAGAAGCACGAGCGAGGTGTCTCGGCGAACTTGCGGTGCAAGAAATTAAACTCGCACGAGTTAGCAGACCCAGCAATGTTGCAAGAGGCACGAGCGAGGTGGCTCGGCGAACTTGCGGTGATGGAAAGAAAACTCGCACGGATTAGCAGACCCGGTAAGGTTGCAAGAGGCACGAGCGAGGTGGCTCGGCGAACTTGCGGTGATGGAAAGTAAACTCGCACGGATTAGCAGACCCGGCAAGTTTGCAAGAGGCACGAGCGAGATGGCTAGGCGAACTTGCGATGCAAGAAAGTAAACTCGCAGGGGTTAGCAGACCGGGCAAGGTTGCAAAAGGCACGAGCGAGATGGCTCGGCGATCTTAAGGTGCAGAAAAGTAAGCTCGCAGGGGTTAGCATACCGAGCAAGGTTGCAAGAGGCACGAGGGAGGTGGCTCAACGAACTTGCGGTGCAGGAAAGTAATCTGGCAGGGATTAGCAGACCCGGCAAGTTTGCAAGAGGCACGAGCGAGGTGGCTCGGCGAACTTGCGGTGTAGGAAAGTAAGCTTGTACGGGTTAGCAGGCCGGGCAAGGTTGCAAGAAGCACGAGCGAGGGGTCTCGGCGAACTTGCGGTGCAAGTGCAAGAAGAAATTTCACCGCAGGGTTAGCAGACCCAGCAATGTTGCAAGAGGCACGAGCGAGGTGGCTCGGCGAACTTGCGGTGCAGGAAAAAAAAGATCGCACAGGTTAGAAGACCGGCAAGTTTGCAAGAGGCACGAGCGAGATGGCTAGGCGAACTTGCGATGCAAGAAAGTAAACTCGCAGGGTTAGCAGACCGGACAAGGTTGCAAGAGGCACGAGCGAGGTGGCTCGGCGAACTTAAGGTGCAGAAAAATAAGCTCGCAGGGGTTAGCATACCCGACAAGGTTGCAAGAGGCACGAGAGGGAGGTGGCTCAACGAACTTGCGGTGCAGGAAAGTAGTCGCGCAGAGATTAGCAGACCCGGCAAGGTTGCAAGAGGCACGAGCGAGGTGGCTCGGCGAACTTGCGGTGCAGGAAAGTAAGCTTGTACGGGTTAGCAGGCGGGCAAGGTTGCAAGAAGCACGAGCGAGGTGTCTCGGCGAACTTGCGGTGCAAGAAATTAACTCGCACGGCTTAGCAGACCCAGCAATGTTGCAAGAGGCACGAGCGAGGTGGCTCGGCGAACTTGCGGTGATGGAAAGTAAACTCGCACGGATTAGCAGACCCGGCAAGTTTGCAAGAGGCACGAGCGAGAGGCTAGGCGAACTTGCGATGCAAGGAAAGTAATAACTCGCAGGGGTTAGCAGACCGGCAAGGTTGCAAGAGGCACGAGCGAGATGGCTCGGCGAACTTAATGTGCAGAAAAGTAAGCTCGCAGGGGTTAGCAGACCGGCAAGGTTGCAAGAGGCACGAGGGAGGTGGCTCAACGAACTTGTAGTGCAGGAAAGTAATCTGGCAGGGATTAGCAGACCCGGCAAGGTTGCAAGAGGCACAAGCGAGGTGGCTCGGTGAACTTGCCGTGCAAGAAAGTAAGCTTGTGTACGGTTAGCAAACCCGGCAAGGTTGCAAGAGGCACGAGCGAGGTGGCTCGGTGAACTTGCTGTGCAAGAAATTTCACTCGCACGGCTTAGCAGACCCAGCAATGTTGCAAGAGGCACGAGCGAGGTGGCTCGGCGAACTTGCGGTGATGGAAGTAACTCGCACGGATTAGAGACCCGGTAAGGTTGCAAGAGGCACGAGCGAGGTGGCTCGGCGAACTTGCGGAGCAGGAAAGTAAGATCGCACCGGTTAGCAGACCCAGCTAGGTTGCAAGAGGCACGGCGAGGTGGCTCGGCGAACTTGCGGTGCAAGAATGTAAACTCTCACTGGTTAGCAGACCCCGCAAGGTTGCAAGAGGCACAAGCGAGGTGGCTCGGTGAACTTGTCGTGCAGGAAAGTAAGCTCGCACGGGTTAGCAACCCGGCAAGGTTGCAAGAGGCACGAGCGAGGTGGCTCGGTGAACTTGTTGTGCAAGAAAGTAAACTGGCACGGTTAGCAGACCCGGAAAGGTTGCAGAAAAGTAAACTCGCACAGGTTAGCAGACCCGGCAAGGTTGCAAGAGGCACGAGCGAGGTGGCTCGGCGAACTTGCGGTGCAGGAAGTAAGCTTGTACGGGTTAGCAGGCCGGGCATGGTTGCAAGAAGCACGAGCGAGGTGTCTCGGCGAACTTGCGGTGCAGGAAATTAAACTCGCATGGGTTAGCAGACCCACCAATGTTGCAAGAGGCACGAGCGAGGTGGCTCGGCGAACTTGCGGTGATGAAAGAAAACTCGCACGGATTAGCAGACTCGGTAAGGTTGCAAGAGGCACGAGCGAGGTGGCTCGGCGAACTTGCGGTGATGGAAAGTAAACTCGCACGGTTTAGCAGACCCGGCAAGTTTGCAAGAGGCACGAGCGAGTTGGCTAGGCGAACTTGCGATGCAAGAAAGTAAACTCGCAGGGGTTAGCAGACCGGGCAAGGTTGCAAGAGGCACGAGCGAGGTGGCTCGGCGAACTTAATGTGCAGAAAAGTAAGCTCGCAGGGTTAGCATACCCGGCAAGGTTGCAAGAGGCACGAGGGAGGTGGCTCAACGAACTTGCGGTGCAGGAAAGTAATCTGGCAGGGATTAGCAGACCCGGCAAGGTTGCAAGAGGCACGAGCGAGGTGGCTCGGCGAACTCGCGGTGCAGGAAAGTAAGCTTGTACGGGTTAGCAGACCGGGCAAGGTTGCAAGAAGCACGAGCGAGGTGTCTCGGCGAACTTGCGGTGCAAGAAATTTCACTCGCACGGCTTAGCAGACCCAGCAATGTTGCAAGAGGCACGAGCGAGGTGGCTCGGCGAACTTGCGGTGATGGAAAGTAAACTCGCACGGATTAGCAGACCCGGTAAGGTTGCAAGAGGCACGAGCGAGGTGGCTCGGCGAACTTGCGGAGCAAGAATGTAAACTCTCACTGGTTAGTAGACCCGGCAAGGTTGCAAGAGGCACAAGCGAGGTGGCTCGGTGAACTTGTCGTGCAGGAAAGTAAGCTCGCACGGGTTAGCAAACCCGGCAAGGTTGCAAGAGGCACGAGCGAGGTGGCTCGGTGAACTTGTTGTGCAAGAAAGTAAACTGGCACGGGTTAGCAGACCCGGAAAGGTTGCAGAACAGTAAACTCGACAGGTTAGCAACCCGGCAAGGTTGCAAGAGGCACGAGCGAGGTGGCTCGGCGAACTTGCGGTGCAGAAAGTAAGCTTGTACGGGTTAGCAGGCCGGGCATGGTTGCAAGAAGCACGAGCGAGGTGTCTCGGCGAACTTGCGGTGATGGAAAGAAAACTCGCACGGATTAGCAGACCCGGTATGGTTGCAAGAGGCACGAGCGAGGTGGCTCGGCGAACTAGCGGTGATGGAAAGTAAACTCGCACGGATTAGCAGACCCGGCAAGTTTGCAAGAGGCACGAGTGAGATGGCTAGGCGAACTTGCGAAGCAAGAAAGTAATCTCGCAGGGGTTAGCAGACCGGGCAAGGTTGCAAGAGGCACGAGCGAGATGGGTAGGCGAACTTGCGATGCAAGAAAGTAAACTCGCAGGAGTTAGCAGACCGGGCAAGGTTGCAAGAGGCACGAGCGAGATGGCTCGGCGATCTTAAGGTGCAGAAAAGTAAGCTCGCAGGGGTTAGCATACCGGGCAAGGTTGCAAGAGGCACGAGGGAGGTGGCTCAACGAACTTGCGGTGCAGGAAAGTAATCTGGCAGGGATTAGCAGACCCGGCAAGTTTACAAGAGGCACGAGCGAGGTGGCTCGGCGAACTTGCGGTGTAGGAAAGTAAGCTTGTACGGGTTAGCAGGCCGGGCAAGGTTGCAAGAAGCACGAGCGAGGCGTCTCGGCGCGACTTGCGGTGCAGAATTTCACTCGCAGGGCTTAGCAGACCCGCAATGTTGCAAGAGGCACGAGCGAGGGCGTCTCGGCGAACTTGCGGTGCAGGAAAAAAAGATCGCACAGGTTAGAAGACCCGGCAAGTTTGCAAGAGGCACGAGCGAGATGGCTAGGCGAACTTGCGATGCAAGAAAGTAAACTCGCAGGGGTTAGCAGACCGGACAAGGTTGCAAGAGGCACGAGCGAGGTGGCTCAGCGAACTTAAGGTGCAGAAAAATAAGCTCGCAGGGGTTAGCATACTCTACAAGGTTGAAAGAGGCACGAGGGAGGTGGCTCGGCGAACTTGCGGTGATGGAAAGTAAACTCGCACGGATTAGCACACCCGGCAAGTTTGCAAGAGGCACGAGCGAGATGGCTAGGCGAACTTGCGATGCAAGAAAGTAAACTCGCAGGGGTTAGCAGACCGGGCAAGGTTGCACGAGGCACGAGCGAGATGGCTCGGCGAACTTAAGGTGCAGAAAAGTAAGCTCGCAGGGGTTAGCATACCCGGCAAGGTTGCAAGAGGCACGAGGGAGGTGGCTCAACGAACTTGCGGTGCAGGAAAGTAATCTGGCAAGGATTAGCAGACCCGGCCAGGTTGCAAGAGGCACGAGCGAGGTGGCTCGGCGAACTTGCGGTGCAGGAAAGTAAGCTTGTACGTGTTAGCAGGCCGGGCAAGGTTGCAAGAAGCACGAGCGAGGTGTCTCGGCGAACTTGCGGTGCAAGAAATTAAACTCGCACGAGTTAGCAGACCCAGCAATGTTGCAAGAGGCACGAGCGAGGTGGCTCGGCGAACTTGCGGTGATGGAAAGAAAACTCGCACGGATTAGCAGACCCGGTAAGGTTGCAAGAGGCACGAGCGAGGTGGCTCGGCGAACTTGCGGTGATGGAAAGTAAACTCGCACGGATTAGCAGACCCGGCAAGTTTGCAAGAGGCACGAGCGAGATGGCTAGGCGAACTTGCGATGCAAGAAAGTAAACTCGCAGGGGTTAGCAGACCCGGCAAGGTTGCAAGAGGCACGAGCGAGATGGCTCGGCGAACTTAAGGTGCAGAAAAGTAAGCTCGCAGGGTTAGCATACCGGCAAGGTTGCAAGAGGCACGAGGGAGGTGGCTCAACGAACTTGCGGTGCAGGAAAGTAATCTGGCAGGTTAGCAGACCCGGCAAGTTTGCAAGAGGCACGAGCGAGGTGCTCGGCGAACTTGCGTGTAGGAAAGTAAGCTTGTACGGGTTAGCAGGCCGGGCAAGGTTGCAAGAAGCACGAGCGAGGCGTCTCGGCGAACTTGCGGTGCAAGAAATTTCACTCGCAGGGCTTAGCAGACCCAGCAATGTTGCAAGAGGCACGAGCGAGGTCGCTCGGCGAACTTGCGGTGCAGGAAAAAAAGATCGCACAGGTTAGAAGACCCGGCAAGTTTGCAAGAGGCACGAGCGAGATGGCTAGGCGAACTTGCGATGCAAGAAAGTAAACTCGCAGGGGTTAGCAGACCGGACAAGGTTGCAAGAGGCACGAGCGAGGTGGCTCGGCGAACTTAAGGTGCAGAAAAATAAGCTCGCAGGGGTTAGCATACTCGACAAGGTTGCAAGAGGCCACGAGGAGGTGGCTCAACGAACTTGCGGTGCAGGAAAGTAGTCTCGCAGAGATTAGCAGACCCGGCAAGGTTGCAAGAGGCACGGCGAGGTGGCTCGGCGAACTTGCGGTGCAGGAAAGTAAGCTTGTACGGGTTAGCAGGCCGGGCAAGGTGCAAGAAGCACGAGCGAGGTGTCTCGGCGAACTTGCGGTGCAAGAAATTAAACTCGCACGAGTTAGCAGACCCAGCAATGTTGCAAGAGGCACGAGCGAGGTGGCTCGGCGATGGAAGAAACTCGCACGGATTAGCAGACCCGGTAAGTTGCAAGAGGCACGAGCGAGGTGGCTCGGCGAACTTGCGGTGATGGAAAGTAAACTCGCACGGATTAGCAGACCCGGCAAGTTTGCAAGAGGCACGAGCGAGTGGCTAGGCGAACTTGCGATGCAAGAAAGTAAACTCGCAGGGGTTAGCAGACCGGGCAAGGTTGCAAGAGGCACGAGCGAGATGGCTCGGCGAACTTAAGGTGCAGAAAAGTAAGCTCGCAGGGTTTAGCATACCCGGCAAGGTTGCAAGAGGCACGAGGGAGGTGGCTCAACGAACTTGCGGTGCAGGAAAGTAATCTGGCAGGGATTAGCAGACCGGCAAGGTTGCAAGAGGCACGAGCGAGGTGGCTCGGCGAACTTGCGGTGCAGGAAAGTAAGCTTGTACGGGTTAGCAGGCCGGGCAAGGTTGCAAGAAGCACGAGCGAGGTGTCTCGGCGAACTTGCGGTGCAAGAAATTTCACTCGCACGGCTTAGCAGACCCAGCAATGTTGCAAGAGGCACGAGCGAGGTGGCTCGGCGAACTTGCGGTGATGGAAAGAAAACTCGCACGGATTAGCAGACCCGGTAAGGTTGCAAGAGGCACGAGCGAGGTGGCTCGGCGAACTTGCGGTGATGGAAAGTAAACTCGCACGGATTAGCAGACCCGGCAAGTTTGCAAGAGGCACGAGCGAGATAGCTAGGCGAACTTGCGATGCAAGAAAGTAAACTCGCAGGGGTTAGCAGACCGGGCAAGGTTGCAAGAGGCATTAGCGAGGTGGCTCGGCGAACTTAAGGTGCAGAAAAGTAAGCTCGCAGGGGTTAGCATACCCGGCAAGGTTGCAAGAGGCACAAGGGAGGTGGCTCAACGAACTTGCGGTGCAGGAAAGTAATCTGGCAGGGATTAGCAGACCCGGCAAGGTTGCAAGAGGCACGAGCGAGGTGGCTCGGCGAACTTGCGGTGCAGGAAAGTAAGCTTGTACGGGTTAGCAGGCCGGGCAAGGTTGCAAGAAGCACGAGCGAGGTGGTCTCGGCGAACTTGCGTGCAAGAATTAACTCGCACGGCTTAGCAGACCCAGCAATGTTGCAAGAGGCACGAGCGAGGTGGCTCGGCGAACTTGCGGTGATGGAAAGTAACTCGCACGGATTAGCAGACCCGGTAAAGGTTGCAAGAGGCACGAGCGAGGTGGCTCGGCGAACTTGCGGTG
>NW_022204159.1:0-32292 GCF_007655135.1 Punica granatum
CTGCTCACCCGTGCGAGTTTACTTTTCTGCTTCGCAAGTTCGCCGAGCCTGCTCGCTTGTGCCTCATACAATCTTGCCGGGTCTGCTCACCCGTGCGAGTTTACTTTTCTGCTTCGCAAGTTCGCCGAGCCTGCTCGCTTGTGCCTCATACAATCTTGCCGGTCTGCTCACCCGTGCGAGTTTACTTTTCTGCTTCGCAAGTTCGCCGAGCTCTGCTCGCTCGTGCCTCTTGCAACCTTGCCTGGTCTGCTCACCCGTGCGAGTTTACTTTTCTGCTTCGCAAGTTCGCCGAGCCTGCTCGCTTGTGCCTCATACAATCTTGCCGGTCTGCTCACCCGTGCGAGTTTACTTTTCTGCTTCGCAAGTTCGCCGAGCCTGCTCGCTGTGCCTCTTGCAACCTTGCCGGTCTGCTCACCCGTGCGAGTTTACTTTTCTGCTTCGCAAGTTCGCCGAGCCTGCTCGCGCTCGTGCCTCATACAATCTTGCCAGGTCTGCTCACCCGTGCGAGTTTACTTTTCTGCTTCGCAAGTTCGCCGAGCCTGCTCGCTCGTGCCTCTTGCAACCTTGCCTGGTCTGCTCACCCGTGCGAGTTTACTTTTCGGCTTCGCAGTTCGCCGAGCCTGCTCGCTCGTGCCTCTTGCAACCTTGCCGGTCTGCTCACCCGTGCGAGTTTACTTTTCTGCTTCGCAAGTTCGCCGAGCCTTCTCGCTCGTGCCTCTTGCAACCTTGCCGGTCTGCTCACCCGTGCGAGTTTACTTTTCTGCTTCGCAAGTTCGCCGAGCCTGCTCGCCGTGCCTCATACAATCTTGCCGGGTCTGCTCACGTGCGAGTTTTACTTTTCTGCTTCGCAAGTTCGCCGAGCCTGCTCGCTTGTGCCTCAACAATCTTGCCAGGTCTGCTCACCCGTGCGAGTTTACTTTTCTGCTTCGCAAGTTCGCCGAGCTGCTCGCTCGTGCCTCTTGCAACTTGCCTGGTCTGCTCACCCGTGCGAGTTTACTTTTCTGCTTCGCAAGTTCGCCGAGCCTGCTCGCTTGTGCCTCATACAATCTTGCCGGGTCTGCTCACCGTGCGAGTTTACTTTTCTGCTTCGCAAGTTCGCCGAGCCTGCTCGCTTGTGCCTCATACAATCTTGCCGGGTCTGCTCACCCGTGCGAGTTTACTTTTCTGCTTCGCAAGTTCGCCGAGCCTGCTCGCTCGTGCCTCTTGCAACCTTGCCGGGTCTGCTCACCCGTGCGAGTTTACTTTTCTGCTTCGCAAGTTCGCCGAGCCTGCTCGCTTGTGCCTCATACAATCTTGCCGGGTCTGCTCACCCGTGCGAGTTTACTTTTCTGCTTCGCAAGTTCGCCGAGTCTGCTCGCTCGTGCCTCTTGCAACCTTGCCTGGTCTGCTCACCCGTGCGAGTTTACTTTTCTGCTTCGCAAGTTCGCCGAGCCTGCTCGCGTGATCTTGCAACCTTGCCGGGTCTGCTCACCCGTGCGAGTTTACTTTTCTGCTTCGCAAGTTCGCCGAGCCTGCTCGCTTGTGCCTCATACAATCTTGCCGGGTCTGCTCACCCGTGCGAGTTTACTTTTCTGCTTCGCAAGTTCGCCGAGCCTGCTCGCTTGTGCCTCATACAATCTTGCCGGGTCTGCTCACCCGTGCGAGTTTACTTTTCTGCTTCGCAAGTTCGCCGAGCCTGCTCGCTCGTGCCTCTTGCAACCTTGCCTGGTCTGCTCACCCGTGCGAGTTTACTTTTCTGCTTCGCAAGTTCGCCGAGCCTGCTCGCTTGTGCCTCTACAATCTTGCCGGGTCTGCTCACCCGTGCGAGTTTACTTTTCTGCTTCGCAAGTTCGCCGAGCCTGCTCGCTGTGCCTCATACAATCTTGCCGGGTCTGCTCACCCGTGCGAGTTTACTTTTCTGCTTCGCAAGTTCGCCGAGCCTGCTCGCTTGTGCCTCATACAATCTTGCCGGTCTGCTCACCCGTGCGAGTTTACTTTTCTGCTTCGCAAGTTCGCCGAGCCTGCTCGCTTGTGCCTCTTGCAACCTTGCCTGGTCTGCTCACCCGTGCGAGTTTACTTTTCGGCTTCGCAAGTTCGCCGAGCTTGCTCGCTCGTGCCTCTTACAACCTTGCCGGTCTGCTCACCCGTGCGAGTTTACTTTTCGCTTCGCAAGTTCGCCGAGCCTGCTCGCTCGTGCCTCTTGCAACCTTGCCGGTCTGCTCACCCGTGCGAGTTTACTTTTCTGCTTCGCAAGTTCGCCGAGCCTGCTCGCTTGTGCCTCATACTCTTGCCGGGTCTGCTCACCCGTGCGAGTTTACTTTTCTGCTTCGCAAGTTCGCCGAGCCTGCTCGCTGTGCCTCATACAATCTTGCCGGTCTGCTCACCCGTGCGAGTTTACTTTTCTGCTTCGCAAGTTCGCCGAGCCTGCTCGCTCGTGCCTCTTGCACCTTGCCTGGTCTGCTCACCCGTGCGAGTTTACTTTTCTGCTTCGCAAGTTCGCCGAGCCTGCTCGCTTGTGCCTCATACAATCTTGCCGGGTCTGCTCACCCGTGCGAGTTTACTTTTCTGCTTCGCAAGTTCGCCGAGCCTGCTCGCTTGTGCCTCATACAATCTTGCCGGGTCTGCTCACCCGTGCGAGTTTACTTTTCTGCTTCGCAAGTTCGCCGAGCCTGCTCGCTCGTGCCTCTTGCAACCTTGCCTGGTCTGCTCACCCGTGCGAGTTTACTTTTCTGCTTCGCAAGTTCGCCGAGCCTGCTCGCTTGTGCCTCTAAATCTTGCCGGTCTGCTCACCCGTGCGAGTTTACTTTTCTGCTTCGCAAGTTCGCCGAGCCTGCTCGCTTTTGCATCCTGCATCCTCGCCGGGTCTGCGCACCCGTGCGAGTTTACTTTTCTGCTTCGCAAGTTCGCCGAGCTTGCTCGCTTGTGCCTCATACAATCTTGCCGGGTCTGCTCACCCGTGCGAGTTTACTTTTCTGCGTCGCTAGTTCGCCGAGCCTCCTCGCTTGTGCCTCAGAAAATCTTGCCGGGTCTGCTCACCCGTGCGAGTTTACTTTTCTGCTTCGCAAGTTCGCCGAGCCTGCTCGCTCGTGCCTCTTGCACCTCCTGGCCTGCTCACCCGTGCGAGTTTACTTTTCTGCTTCGCAAGTTCGCCGAGCCTGCTCGCTTGTGCCTCATACAATCTTGCCGGGTCTGCTCACCCGTGCGAGTTTACTTTTCTGCTTCGCAAGTTCGCCGAGCTGCTCGCTGTGCCTCATACTCTTGCCGGGTCTGCTCACCCGTGCGAGTTTACTTTTCTGCTTCGCAAGTTCGCCGAGCCTGCTCGCTGGTGCCTCATACAATCTTGCCGGGTCTGCTCACCCGTGCGAGTTTACTTTTCTGCTTCGCAAGTTCGCCGAGTCTGCTCGCTCGTGCCTCTTGCAACCTTGCCTGGTCTGCTCACCCGTGCGAGTTTACTTTTCTGCTTCGCAAGTTCGCCGAGCCTGCTCGCTTGTGCCTCATACAATCTTGCCGGGTCTGCTCACCCGTGCGAGTTTACTTTTCTGCTTCGCAAGTTCGCCGAGCCTGCTCGCTTGTGCCTCATACAATCTTGCCGGGTCTGCTCACCCGTGCGAGTTTACTTTTCTGCTTCGCAAGTTCGCCGAGTCTGCTCGCTCGTGCCTCTTGCAACCTTGCCTGGTCTGCTCACCCGTGCGAGTTTACTTTTCCGCTTCGCAAGTTCGCCGAGCCTGCTCGCTTGTGCCTCATACAATCTTGCCGGTCTGCTCACCCGTGCGAGTTTACTTTTCTGCTTCGCAATTCGCCGAGCCTGCTCGCTTGTGCCTCTTGCAATCTTGCCGGGTCTGCTCACCCGTGCGAGTTTACTTTTCTGCTTCGCAATTCGCCGAGCCTGCTCGCTTGTGCCTCATACAATCTTGCCGGGTCTGCTCACCCGTGCGAGTTTACTTTTCTGCTTCGCAAGTTCGCCGAGTCTGCTCGCTCGTGCCTCTTGCAACCTTGCCTGGTCTGCTCACCCGTGCGAGTTTACTTTTCTGCTTCGCAGTTCGCCGAGCCTGCTCGCTCGTGCCTCATACAACCTTGCCGGTCTGCTCACCCGTGCGAGTTTACTTTTCTGCTTCGCAAGTTCGCCGAGCCTGCTCGCTCGTGCCTCTTGCAACCTTGCCGGGTCTGCTCACCCGTGCGAGTTTACTTTTCTGCTTCGCAAGTTCGCCGAGCCTGCTCGCTTGTGCCTCATACAATCTTGCGGGTCTGCTCACCCGTGCGAGTTTACTTTTTTGCTTCGCAAGTTCGCCGAGCCTGCTCGCTTGTGCCTCATACAATCCTTGCCGGGTCTGCTCACCCGTGCGAGTTTACTTTTCTGCTTCCCAAGTTCGCCGAGTCTGCTCGCTCGTGCCTCTTGCAACTTGCCTGGTCTGCTCACCTGTGCGAGTTTACTTTTCGGCTTCGCAAGTTCGCCGAGCCTGCTCGCTGTGCCTCTTGCAACCTTGCCGGATCTGCTCACTTGTGCGAGTTTACTTTTCCGCTTCGCAAGTTCGCCGAGCCTTCTCGCTCGTGCCTCTTGCAACCTTGCCGGGTCTGCTCACCCGTGCGAGTTTACTTTTCTGCTTCGCAAATTCGCCGAGCCTGCTCGCTTGTGCCTCATACAATCTTGCCGGGTCTGCTCACCCGTGCGAGTTTACTTTTCTGCTTCGCAAGTTCGCCGAGCCTGCTCGCTTGTGCCTCATACAATCTTGCCGGGTCTGCTCACCCGTGCGAGTTTACTTTTCTGCTTCGCAAATTCGCCGAGCCTGCTCGCTTGTGCCTCATACAATCTTGCCAGGTCTGCTCACCCGTGCGAGTTTACTTTTCTGCTTCGCAACTTCGCCGAGCCTGCTCGCTTGTGCCTCATACAATCCTGCCAGGTCTGCTCACCCGTGCGAGTTTACTTTTCTGCTTCGCAAGTTCGCCGAGCCTGCTCGCTCGTGCCTCTTACAACCTTGCCTGGTCTGCTCACCCGTGCGAGTTTACTTTTCTGCTTCGCAAGTTCGCCGAGCCTGCTCGCTTGTGCCTCATACAATCTTGCCGGGTCTGCTCACCCGTGCGAGTTTACTTTCTGCTTCGCAAGTTCGCCGAGCCTGCTCGCTCGTGCCTCTTGCACCTTGCCTGGTCTGCTCACCCGTGCGAGTTTACTTTTCTGCTTCGCAAGTTCGCCGAGCCTGCTCGCTCGTGCCTCTTGCAACCTTGCCGGGTCTGCTCACCCGTGCGAGTTTACTTTTCTGCTTCGCAAGTTCGCCGAGCCTGCTCGCTCGTGCCTCTTGCAACCTTGCCGGGTCTGCTCACCCGTGCGAGTTTACTTTTCTTTGTCAAATTCGCCGAGCTGCTCGCTTGTGCCTCTACAACCTTGCCGGGTCTGCTCACCCGTGCGAGTTTACTTTTCTGCTTCGCAAGTTCGCCGAGTCTGCTCGCTCGTGCCTCTTGCACCTTGCCGGGTCTGCTCACCCGTGCGAGTTTACTTTTCGCTTCGCAAGTTCGCCGAGCCTGCTCGCTCGTGCCTCTTGCACCTTGCCGGTCTGCTCACCCGTGCGAGTTTACTTTTCTGCTTCGCAATTCGCCGAGCCTGCTCGCTTGTGCCTCATACAATCTTGCCGGTCTGCTCACCCGTGCGAGTTTACTTTTCTGCTTCGCAAGTTCGCCGAGCCTGCTCGCTTGTGCCTCAACAATCTTGCCGGTCTGCTCACCCGTGCGAGTTTACTTTTCTGCTTCGCAAGTTCGCCGAGCCTGCTCGCTCGTGCCTCATGCAACCTTGCCGGGTCTGCTCACACCGTGCGAGTTTACTTTTCTGCTTCGCAAGTTCGCCGAGCCTGCTCGCTCGTGCCTCTTGCAACCTTGCCGGTCTGCTCACCCGTGCGAGTTTACTTTTCTGCTTCGCAAGTTCGCCGAGCCTGCTCGCTCGTGCCATTGCAACCTTCCGGATCTGCTCACCCGTGCGAGTTTACTTTTCGCTTCGCAAGTTCGCCGAGCCTGCTCGCTCGTGCCTCTTGCAACTTGCCGGTCTGCTCACCCGTGCGAGTTTACTTTTCTGCTTCGCAATTCGCCGAGCCTGCTCGCTTGTGCCTCATACAATCTTGCCGGGTCTGCTCACCCGTGCGAGTTTACTTTTCTGCTTCGCAAGTTCGCCGAGCCTGCTCGCTTGTGCCTCATACAATCTTGCCGGTCTGCTCACCCGTGCGAGTTTACTTTTCTGCTTCGCAAGTTCGCCGAGCCTGCTCGCTTGTGCCTCATACAATCTTGCCGGGTCTGCTCACCCGTGCGAGTTTACTTTTCTGCTTCGCAAGTTCGCCGAGCCTGCTCGCTCGTGCCTCTTGCAACCTTGCCGGGTCTGCTCACCCGTGCGAGTTTACTTTTCTGCTTCGCAAGTTCGCCGAGCCTCCTCGCTCGTGCCTCATACAATCTTGCCGGGTCTGCTCACCCGTGCGAGTTTACTTTTCTGCTTCGCAAGTTCGCCGAGCCTGCTCGCTTGTGCCTCATACAATCTTGCCGGGTCTGCTCACCCGTGCGAGTTTACTTTTCTGCTTCGCAAGTTCGCCGAGCCTGCTCGCTTGTGCCTCCTGCAACCTCGCCGGGTCTGCTCACCCGTGCGAGTTTACTTTTCTGCTTCGCAAGTTCGCCGAGCCTGCTCGCTTGTGCCTCATACAATCTTGCCGGGTCTGCTCACCCGTGCGAGTTTACTTTTCTGCTTCGCAAATTCGCCGAGCCTGCTCGCTTGTGCCTCATACAATCTTGCCGGGTCTGCTCACCCGTGCGAGTTTACTTTTCTGCTTCGCAAGTTCGCCGAGCCTGCTCGCTCGTGCCTCTTGCAACCTTGCCGGGTCTGCTCACCCGTGCGAGTTTACTTTTCTGCTTCGCAAGTTCGCCGAGCCTGCTCGCTGTGCCTCATACAATCTTGCCGGTCTGCTCACCCGTGCGAGTTTACTTTTCTGCTTCGCAGTTCGCCGAGCCTGCTCGCTTGTGCCTCATACAATCTTGCCGGTCTGCTCACCCGTGCGAGTTTACTTTTCTGCTTCGCAATTCGCCGAGCCTGCTCGCTTGTGCCTCATACAATCTTGCCAGGTCTGCTCACCCGTGCGAGTTTACTTTTCTGCTTCGCAAGTTCGCCGAGCCTGCTCGCTTGTGCCTCATGCAACCTTGCCGGGTCTGCTCACCCGTGCGAGTTTACTTTTCTGCTTCGCAAGTTCGCCGAGCCTGCTCGCTCGTGCCTCATACAATCTTGCCGGTCTGCTCACCCGTGCGAGTTTACTTTTCTGCTTCGCAATTCGCCGAGCCTGCTCGCTTGTGCCTCATACAATCTTGCCGGTCTGCTCACCCGTGCGAGTTTACTTTTCTGCTTCGCAAGTTCGCCGAGCCTGCTCGCTTGTGCCTCTTGCAACTTGCCGGGTCTGCTCACCCGTGCGAGTTTACTTTTCTGCTTCGCAAGTTCGCCGAGCCTGCTCGCTGTGCCTCATACAATCTTGCCGGGTCTGCTCACCCGTGCGAGTTTACTTTTCTGCTTCGCAAGTTCGCCGAGCCTGCTCGCTTGTGCCTCATACAATCCTGCCGGTCTGCTCACCCGTGCGAGTTTACTTTTCTGCTTCGCAAGTTCGCCGAGCCTGCTCGCTCGTGCTCTTGCAACCTTGCCGGGTCTGCTCACCCGTGCGAGTTTACTTTTCTGCTTCGCAGGTTCGCCGAGCCTGCTCGCTTGTGCCTCATACAATCTTGCCGGGTCTGCTCACCCGTGCGAGTTTACTTTTCTGCTTCGCAAGTTCGCCGAGTCTGCTCGCTCGTGCCTCTTGCAACCTTGCCGGTCTGCTCACCCGTGCGAGTTTACTTTTCTGCTTCGCAAGTTCGCCGAGCCTGCTCGCTTGTGCCTCATACAATCTTGCCGGTCTGCTCACCCGTGCGAGTTTACTTTTCTGCTTCGCAAGTTCGCCGAGCCTGCTCGCTCGTGCCTCTTGCAACCTTGCCGGGTCTGCTCACCCGTGCGAGTTTACTTTTCTGCTTCGCAAGTTCGCCGAGCCTGCTCGCTTGTGCCTCATACAATCTTGCCGGGTCTGCTCACCCGTGCGAGTTTACTTTTCTGCTTCGCAAGTTCGCCGAGCCTGCTCGCTCGTGCCTCTTGCAACCTTGCCTGGTCTGCTCACCCGTGCGAGTTTACTTTTCTCTTCGCAAGTTCGCCGAGCCTGCTCGCTCGTGCCTCATTGCACCTTGCCGGGTCTGCTCACCCGTGCGAGTTTACTTTTCTGCTTCGCAAGTTCGCCGAGCCTGCTCGCTTGTGCCTCATACAATCTTGCCGGGTCTGCTCACCCGTGAGTTTACTTTTCTGCTTCGCAAGTTCGCCGAGCCTGCTCGCTTGTGCCTCATACAATCTTGCCGGGTCTGCTCACCCGTGCGAGTTTACTTTTCTGCTTCGCAAGTTCGCCGAGCCTGCTCGCTTGTGCCTCATACAACCTTGCCGGTCTGCTCACCCGTGCGAGTTTACTTTTCTGCTTCGCAGGTACGCCGAGTCTGCTCGCTCGTGCCTCTTGCAACCTTGCCGGGTCTGCTCACCCGTGCGAGTTTACTTTTCTGCTTCGCAAGTTCACTGAGCCTGCTCGCTTGTGTCTCATACAATCCCGCCCGGTCTGCTCACCCGTGCGAGTTTACTTTTCTGCTTCGCAAGTTCGCCGAGCTTGCTCGCTTGTGCCTCATAAAATCTTGCCGGGTCTGCTCACCCGTGCGAGTTTACTTTTCTGCTTCGCAAGTTCGCCGAGCCTGCTCGCTCGTGCCTCTTGCAACCTTGCCGGGTCTGCTCACTTGTGCGAGTTTACTTTTCCGCTTCGCAAGTTCCCCGAGCCTGCTCGCTCCTGCCTATTGCAACCTTGCCGGATCTGCTCACTTGTGCGAGTTTACTTTTCCGCTTCGCAAGTTCGCCGAGCCTGCTCGCTCGCGCCTCTTGCAACCTTGCCGGCTCTGCTCACTTGTGCGAGTTTACTTTTCCGCTTCGCAAGTTCGCCGAGCCTGCTCGCTGTGCCTCATACAATCTTGCCGGGTCTGCTCACCCGTGCGAGTTTACTTTTCTGCTTCGCAAGTTCGCCGAGCCTGCTCGCTTGTGCCTCATACAATCTTGCGGGTCTGCTCACCCGTGCGAGTTTACTTTTCGCTTCGCAAGTTCGCCGAGCCTGCTCGCTCGTGCCTCTTGCAACCTTGCCGGGTCTACTCACCCGTGCGAGTTTACTTTTCTGCTTCGCAAATTCGCCGAGCCTGCTCGCTTGTGCCTCATAAAATCTTGCCGGGTCTGCTCACCCGTGCGAGTTTACTTTTCTGCTTCGCAAGTTCGCCGAGTCTGCTCGCTCATGCCTCTTGCAACCTTGCCTGGTCTGCTCACCCGTGCGAGTTTACTTTTCTGCTTCCCAAGTTCGCCGAGTCTGCTCGCTCGTGCCTCTTGCAACCTTGCCTGGTCTGCTCACCCGTGCGAGTTTACTTTTCTGCTTCGCAAGTTCGCCGAGCCTGCTCGCTTGTGCCTCATACAATCTTGCCGGGTCTGCTCACCCGTGCGAGTTTACATTTCTGCTTCGCAAGTTCGCCGAGCCTGCTCGCTTGTGCCTCATACAATCTTGCCGGGTCTGCTCACCCGTGCGAGTTTACTTTTCTGCTTCGCAAGTTCGCCGAGCCTGCTCGCTTGTGCCTCATACAACCTTGCCGGTCTGCTCACCCGTGCGAGTTTACTTTTCTGCTTCGCAAGTTCGCCGAGCCTGCTCGCTCGTGCCTCTTGCAACCTTGCCGGGTCTGCTCACCCGTGCGAGTTTACTTTTCTGCTTCGCAAGTTCGCCGAGCCTGCTCGCTTGTGCCTCATACAATCTTGCCGGGTCTGCTCACCCGTGCGAGTTTACTTTTCTGCTTCGCAAGTTCGCCGAGCCTGCTCGCTCGTGCCTCATACATCTTGCGGGTCTGCTCACCCGTGCGAGTTTACTTTTCTGCTTCGCAAGTTCGCCGAGCCTGCTCGCTCGTGCCTCTTGCAACCTTGCCTGGTCTGCTCACCCGTGCGAGTTTACTTTTCTGCTTCGCAAGTTCGCCGAGCTTGCTCGCTCGTGCCTCTTGCAACCTTGCCGGTCTGCTCACTTGTGCGAGTTTACTTTTCTGCTTCGCAAGTTCGCCGAGCCTGCTCGCTCGTGCCTCTTGCAACCTTGCCGGTACTCACCCGTGCGAGTCTTTTCTGCTTCGCAAGTTCGCCGAGTCTGCTCGCTCGTGCCTCATACAATCTTGCCGGGTCTGCTCACCGTGCGAGTTTACTTTTCTGCTTCGCAAGTTCGCCGAGCCTGCTCGCTTGTGCCTCATACATCTTGCCGGGTCTGCTCACCGTGCGAGTTTACTTTTCTGCTTCGCAAGTTCGCCGAGCCTGCTCGCTTGTGCCTCAACAATCTTGCCGGGTTGCTCACCCGTGCGAGTTTACTTTTCTGCTTCGCAAGTTCGCCGAGCCTGCTCGCTTGTGCCTCATACAATCTTGCCGGGTCTGCTCACCCGTGCGAGTTTACTTTTCTGCTTCGCAAGTTCGCCGAGCCTGCTCGCTCGTGCCTCTTGCAACCTTGCCTGGTCTGCTCACCCGTGCGAGTTTACTTTTCTGCTTCGCAAGTTCGCCGAGCCTGCTCGCTTGTGCCTCATACATTCTTGCCGGGTCTGCTCACCCGTGCGAGTTTACTTTTCTGCTTCCCAAGTTCGCCGAGCCTGCTCGCTCGTGCCTCTTGCAACCTTGCCTGGTCTGCTCACCTGTGCGAGTTTACTTTTCGGCTGTGCAAGTTCGCCGAGCTTGCTCGCTCGTGCCTCTTGCAACCTTGCTGGATCTGCTCACTTGTGCGAGTTTACTTTTCCGCTTCGCAAGTTCGCCGAGCCTGCTCGCTCGTGCATCTTGCCACCTTGCCGGGTCTGCTCACCCGTGCGAGTTTACTTTTCTTTTTCTTAAATTCGCCGAGCCTGCTCGCTTGTGCCTCATACAATCTTGCCAGGTCTGCTCACCCGTTCGAGTTTACTTTTCTGCTTCCCAAGTTCGCCGAGTCTGCTCGCTCGTGCCTCTTGCAACCTTGCCTGGTCTGCTCATTCGTGCGAGTTTAAGTTTCCGCTTCGCAAGTTCGCCGAGCCTGCTCGCTCGTGCATCTTGCCACCTTGCCGGGTCCGCTCACCCGTGCGAGTTTACTTTTCTGCTTCGCAAATTCGCCGAGACTGCTCGCTTGTGCCTCATACAATCTTGCCGGGTCTGCTCACCCGTGCGAGTTTACTTTTCTGCGTCGCAAGTTCGCCGAGCCTGCTCGCTCGTGCCTCTTGCAACCTTGCCGGGTCTGCTCACCCTGCGAGTTTACTTTTCTGCTTCGCAAGTTCGCCGAGCCTGCTCGCTCGTGCCTCATACAACCTTGCCGGGTCTGCTCACCCGTGCGAGTTTACTTTTCTGCTTCGCAAGTTCGCCGAGTCTGCTCGCTCGTGCCTCTTGCAACCTTGCCTGGTCTGCTCACCCGTGCGAGTTTACTTTTCTGCTTCGCAAGTTCGCCGAGCCTGCTCGCTCGTGCCTCTACAACCTTCCGGGTCTGCTCACCCGTGCGAGTTTACTTTTCTGCTTCGCAAGTTCGCCGAGCCTGCTCGCTCGTGCCTCTTGCAACCTTGCCGGGTCTGCTCACCCGTGCGAGTTTACTTTTCTGCTTCGCAAGTTCGCCGAGCCTGCTCGCTTGTGCCTCATACAATCTTGCCGGGTCTGCTCACCCGTGCTAGTTTACTTTTCTGCTTCGCAAGTTCGCCGAGCCTGCTCGCTCGTGCCTCTTGCAACCTTGCCGGGTCTGCTCACCCGTGCGAGTTTACTTTTCTGCTTCGCAAGTTCGCCGAGCCTGCTCGCTCGTGCCTCTTGCAACCTTTCCGGTCTGCTCACCCGTGCGAGTTTACTTTTCTGCTTCGCAAGTTCGCCGAGCCTGCTCGCTCGTGCCTCTGCAACCTTGCCGGGTCTGCTCACCCGTGCGAGTTTACTTTTCTGCTTCGCAAGTTCGCCGAGCCTGCTCGCTTGTGCCTCTTCAATCTTGCCGGGTCTGCTCACCCGTGCGAGTTTACTTTTCTGCTTCAAGTTCGCCGAGCCTGCTCGCTCGTGCCTCTACAACCTTGCCGGGTCTGCTCACCCGTGCGAGTTTACTTTTCTGCTTCGCATGTTCGCCGAGCCTGCTCGCTTGTGCCTCATACAATCTTGCCGGGTCTGCTCACCCGTGCGAGTTTACTTTTCTGCTTCGCAAGTTCGCCGAGCCTGCTCGCTTGTGCCTCATACAATCTTGCCGGGTCTGCTCACCCGTGCGAGTTTACTTTTCTGCTTCGCAAGTTCGCCGAGCCTGCTCGCCTGTGCCTCATACAATCTTGCCGGGTCTGCTCACCCGTGCGAGTTTACTTTTCTGCTTCGCAAGTTCGCCGAGCCTGCTCGCTTGTGCCTCATACAATCCTTGCCGGTCTGCTCACCCGTGCGAGTTTACTTTTCTGCTTCGCAAGTTCGCCGAGACTGCTCGCTCGTGCCTCTTGCAACCTTGCCTGGCCTGCTCACCCGTGCGAGTTTACTTTCTGCTTCGCAGTTCGCCGAGCCTGCTCGCTTGTGCCTCATACAATCTTGCCGGGTCTGCTCACCCGTGCGAGTTTACTTTTCCTTCGCAAGTTCGCCGAGTCTGCTCGCTCGTGCCTCTTGCAACCTTGCCGGGTCTGCTCACCCGTGCGAGTTTACTTTTCTGCTTCGCAAGTTCGCCGAGCCTGCTCGCTTGTGCCTCATACAATCTTGCCGGGTCTGCTCACCCGTGCGAGTTTACCGCTTCGCAAGTTCGCCGAGCCTGCTCGCTCGTGCCTCTTGCAACCTTGCGGGTCTGCTCACCCGTGCGAGTTTACTTTTCTGCTTCGCAATTCGCCGAGCCTGCTCGCTTGTGCCTCATACAATCTTGCCAGGTCTGCTCACCCGTGCGAGTTTACTTTTCTGCTTCGCAAGTTCGCCGAGCCTGCTCGCTCGTGCCTCTTGCAACTTGCCGGGTCTGCTCACCCGTGCGAGTTTACTTTCCGCTTCGCAAGTTCGCCGAGCCTGCTCGCTCGTGCCTCTTGCAACCTTGCCGGGTCTGCTCACCCGTGCGAGTTTACTTTTCTGCTTCGCAAGTTCGCCGAGCCTGCTCGCTTGTGCCTCATACAATCTTGCCGTGTCTGCTCACCCGTGCGAGTTTACTTTTCTGCTTCGCAAGTTCGCCGAGCCTGCTCGCTGTGCCTCATACAATCTTGCCGGGTCTGCTCCCTGCGTGCGATTTACTTTTCTGCTTCGCAAGTTCGCCGAGTCCTGCTCGCTCGTGCCTCTTGCACCTTGCCTGGTTGCTACCCCGTGCGAGTTTACTTTTCTGCTTCGCAAGTTCGCCGAGCCTGCTCGCTTGTGCCTCATACAACCTTGCCGGGTCTGCTCACCCGTGCGAGTTTACTTTTCTGCTTCCCAAGTTCGCCGAGTCTGCTCGCTCGTGCCTCTTGCACCTTGCCTGGTCTGCTCACCTGTGCGAGTTTACTTTTCGGCTTCGCAAGTTCGCCGAGCCTGCTCGCTATGCCTATTGCAACTTTCCGGGTCTGCTCACCCGTGCGAGTTTACTTTTCTGCTTCGCAAGTTCGCCGAGCCTGCTCGCTCGTGCCTCTTACACTTGCCGGGTCTGCTCACCCGTGCGAGTTTACTTTTCTGCTTCGCAAGTTCGCCGAGCGCTCGCTTGTGCCTCATACAATCTTGCCGGGTCTGCTCACCCGTGCGAGTTTACTTTTCTCTTCGCAAGTTCGCCGAGCCTGCTCGCTCGTGCCTCTTGCAACCTTGCCGGTCTGCTCACCCGTGCGAGTTTACTTTTCTGCTTCGCAAGTTCGCCGAGCCTGCTCGCTCATGCCTATTGCAACCTTGCCGGATCTGCTCACCCGTGCGAGTTTACTTTCTCGCTTCGCAAGTTCGCCGAGCCTGCTCGCTCGTGCCTCTTGCAACTTGCCGGGTCTGCTCACCCGTGCGAGTTTACTTTTCTGCTTCGCAATTCGCCGAGCCTGCTCGCTTGTGCCTCATGCAATCTTGCCGGTCTGCTCACCCGTGCGAGTTTACTTTCTGCTTCGCAAGTTCGCCGAGCTTGCTCGCTGTGCCTCATAAACTTGCCGGGTCTGCTCACCCGTGCGAGTTTACTTTTCTGCTTCGCAGTTCGCCGAGCCTGCTCGCTGGTGCCTCATTACAACCTTGCCGGGTCTGCTCACCCGTGCGAGTTTACTTTTCTGCTTCGCAAGTTCGCCGAGCCTGCTCGCTTGTGCCTCATACAATCTTGCCGGGTCTGCTCACCCGTGCGAGTTTACTTTTCTGCTTCGCAAGTTCGCCGAGCCTGCTCGCTTGTGCATCTGCAACCTTGCCGGGTCTGCTCACCCGTGCGAGTTTACTTTTCTGCTTCGCAAGTTCGCCGATCTGCTCGCTTGTGCCTCATACAATCTGCCGGGTCTGCTCACCCGTGCGAGTTTACTTTTCTGCTTCGCAAGTTCGCCGAGACTGCTCGCTCGTGCCTCTTGCAACCTTGCCTGCCTGCTCACCCGAGCGAGTTTACTTTTCGCTTCGCAGGTTCGCGAGCCTGCTCGCTTGTGCCTCATACAATCTTGCCGGGTCTGCTCACCCGTGCGAGTTTACTTTTCTGCTTCGCAAGTTCGCCGAGTCTGCTCGCTCGTGCCTCTTGCAACTTGCCGGGTCTGCTCACCCGTGCGAGTTTACTTTTCTGCTTCGCAAGTTCGCCGAGCCTGCTCGCTTGTGCCTCATACGATCTTGCCGGGTCTGCTCACCCGTGCGAGTTTACTTTTCCGCTTCGCAAGTTCGCCGAGCCTGCTCGCTGTGCATCTTGCAACCTTGCCGGGTCTGCTCACCGTGCGAGTTTACTTTTCTGCTTCGCAAATTCGCCGAGCCTGCTCGCTGTGCCTCATACAATCTTGCCAGGTCTGCTCACCCGTGCGAGTTTACTTTTCTGCTTCGCAAGTTCGCCGAGCCTGCTCGCTGTGCATCCTGCAACCTTGCCGGGTTCTGCTCACCGTGCGAGTTTACTTTCTGCTTCGCAAGTTCGCCGAGCCTGCTCGCTTGTGCCTCATACAATCTTGCGGGTCTGCTCACCCGTGGGAGTTTACTTTTCTGCTTCGCAAGTTCGCCGAGCCTGCTCGCTTGTGCCTCATACAATCTTGCGGGTCTGCTCACCCGTGCGAGTTTACTTTTCTGCTTCGCAAGTTCGCCGAGCCTGCTCGCTTGTGCCTCATACAATCTTGCCGGGTCTGCTCACCGTGCGAGTTTACTTTTCTGCTTCCCAAGTTCGCCGAGTCTGCTCGCTCGTGCCTCTTGCAACTTGCCTGGTCTGCTCACCTGTGCGAGTTTACTTTTCGCTTCGCAAGTTCGCCGAGCCTGCTCGCTCATGCCTATTGCAACCTTTCCGGATCTGCTCACCCGTGCGAGTTTACTTTTCCGCTTCGCAAGTTCGCCGAGCCTGCTCGCTCGTGCATCTTGCCACCTTGCCGTGTCTGCTCACCCGAGCGAGTTTACTTTTCTGCTTCGCCAATTCGCCGAGACTGCTCGCTTGTGCCTCATACAATCTTGCCGGGTCTGCTCACCCGTGCGAATTTACTTTTCTGCTTCGCAAGTTCGACGAGCTTGCTCGCTTGTGCCTCATAAAATCTTGCCGGGTCTGCTCACCCGTGCGAGTTTACTTCTCTGCTTCGCAGGTACGCCGAGGCTGCGCGCTGGTGCCTCATACAACCTTGCCGGGTCTGCTCACCCGTGCGAGTTTACTTTTCTGCTTCGCAAATTCGCCGAGCCTGCTCTCTTGTGCCTCATACAATCTTGCCAGGTCTGCTCACCCGTGCGACTTTACTTTTCTGCTTCGCAAGTTCGCCCAGCCTGCTCGTTTGTGCATCCTGCAACCTCGCCGGGTCTTGTCACCCGTGCGAGTTTACTTTTCTGCTTCGCAAATTCGCCGAGCCTGCTCGCTTGTGCCTCATACAATCTTGCCGGGTCTGCTCACCCGTGCGAGTTTACTTTTCTGCTTCGCAAGTTCGCCGAGCCTGCTCGCTTGTGTCTCATACAATCCTGCCAGGTCTGCTCACCCGTGCGAGTTTACTTTTCTGCTTCGCAAGTTCGCCGAGTCTGCTCGCTCGTGCCTCTTGCAACCTTGCCTGGCCTGCTCACCCGAGCGAGTTTACTTTTCTGCTTCGCAGGTACGCCGAGCCTGCTCGCTTGTGCCTCATACAATCTTGCCGGGTCTGCTCACCCGTGCGAGTTTACTTTTCTACTTCCCAAGTTCGCCGAGTCTGCTCGCTCGTGCCTCTTGCAACCTTGCCGGGTCTGCTCACCCGTGCGAGTTTACTTTTCTGCTTCGCAAATTCGCCGAGCCTGCTCGCTTGTGCCTCATACAATCTTGCCGGGTCTGCTCACCCGTGCGAGTTTACTTTTCCGCTTCGCAAGTTCGCCGAGCCTGCTCGCTCGTGCATCTTGCCACCTTGCCGGGTTGCTCACCCGTGCGAGTTTACTTTTCTGCTTCGCAAATTCGCCGAGCCTGCTCGCTTGTGCCTCATACAATCTTGCCAGGTCTGCTCACCCGTTCGAGTTTACTTTTCTGCTTCGCAAGTTCGCCGAGCCAGCTCGTCGCATCTGCAACCTTGCCGGGTCTGCTCACCGTGCGAGTTTACTTCTCTGCTTCGCAAGTTCGCCGAGCCTGCTCGCTTGTGCCTCATACAATCTTGCCGGGTCTGCTCACCCGTGCGAGTTTACTTTTCTGCTTCGCAAGTTCGCCGAGCCTGCTCGCTTGTGCCTCATACAATCTTGCCGGGTCTGCTCACCCGTGCGAGTTTACTTTTCTGCTTCGCAAATTCGCCGAGCCTGCTCGCTTGTGCCTCATACAATCTTGCCGGGTCTGCTCACCCGTGCGTGTTTATTTTCTGCTTCGCAAGTTCGCCGAGCTGCGCTTGTGCCTCATACAATCTTGCCGGGTCTGCTCACCCGTGCGAGTTTATTTTTCTGCTTCGCAAGTTCGCCGAGCCTGCTCGCTTGTGCCTCATACATTCTTGCCGGGTCTGCTCACCCGTGCGAGTTTACTTTTCTGCTTCGCAAGTTCGCCGAGTCTGCTCGCTGTGCCTCTTGCAACCTTGCCGGGTCTGCTCACCCGTGCGAGTTTACTTTTCTGCTTCGCAAGTTCGCCGAGCCTGCTCGCTGTGCCTATGCAACTTGCCGGATCTGCTCACCCGTGCGAGTTTACTTTTCTGCTTCGCAAGTTCGCCGAGCCTGCTCGCTCGTGCCTCTTGCAACCTGCCGGGTCTGCTCACCCGTGCGAGTTTACTTTTCTGCTTCGCAAGTTCGCCGAGTCTGCTCGCTCGTGCCTCTTGCAACCTTGCCTGGTCTGCTCACCCGTGCGAGTTTACTTTGCTTCGCAAGTTCGCCGAGCCTGCTCGCTTGTGCCTCATACAATCTTGCCGGGTCTGCTCACCCGTGCGAGTTTACTTTTCTGCTTCGCAAGTTCGCCGAGCCTGCTCGCTCGTGCCTCTTGCAACTTGCCTGGTCTGCTCACCTGTGCGAGTTTACTTTTCTGCTTCGCAAGTTCGCCGAGCCTGCTCGCTTGTGCCTCATACAATCTTGCCGGGTCTGCTCACCCGTGCGAGTTTACTTTCTGCTTCGCAAGTTCGCCGAGCCTGCTCGCTCGTGCCTCATGCAACTTGCCGGGTCTGCTCACCCGTGCGAGTTTACTTTTCTGCTTCGCAAGTTCGCCGAGCCTGCTCGCTTGTGCCTCATACAATCTTGCCGGGTCTGCTCACCCGTGGGAGTTTACTTTTCTGCTTCGCAAGTTCGCCGAGCCTGCTCGCTGTGCCTCATACAATCTTGCCGGGTCTGCTCACCGTGCGAGTTTACTTTCTGCTTCGCAAGTTCGCCGAGCCTGCTCGCTTGTGCCTGCACAATCTGCCGGGTCTGCTCACCCGTGCGAGTTTATTTTTCTGCTTCGCAAGTTCGCCGAGCCTGCTCCTTGTGCCTCATACAATCTTGCCGGTCTGCTCACCCGTGCGAGTTTACTTTTCTGCTTCGCAAGTTCGCCGAGTCTGCTCGCTCGTGCCTCTTGCAACCTTGCCTGGTCTGCTCACCGTGCGAGTTTACTTTTCTGCTTCGCAGTTCGCCGAGCCTGCTCGCTTGTGCCTCATACAATCTTGCCGGGTCTGCTCACCCGTGCGAGTTTACTTTTCTGCTTCCCAAGTTCGCCGAGTCTGCTCGCTCGTGCCTCTTGCAACCTTGCCGGGTCTGCTCACGTGCGAGTTTACTTTTCTGCTTCGCAAGTTCGCCGAGCCTGCTCGCTTGTGCCTCATTACAATCTTGCCGGGTCTGCTCACCCGTGCGAGTTTACTTTTCTGCTTCGCAAGTTGCCGAGCCTGCTCGCTCGTGCCTCTTGCAACCTGCCGGGTCTGCTCACCCGTGCGAGTTTACTTTTCTGCTTCGCAATTCGCCGAGCCTGCTCGCTTGTGCCTCATACAATCTTGCCAGGTCTGCTCACCCGTGCGAGTTTACTTTTCTGCTTCGCAAGTTCGCCGAGCCTGCTCGCTCGTGCATCCTGCAACCTCGCCGGGTCTGCTCACCCGTGCGAGTTTACTTCTGCTTCGCAAGTTCGCCGAGCCTGCTCGCTTGTGCCTCATACAATCTTGCCGGGTCTGCTCACCCGTGCGAGTTTACTTTTCTGCTTCGCAAGTTCGCCGAGCCTGCTCGCTTGTGCCTCATACAATCTTGCCGGGTCTGCTCACCCGTGCGAGTTTACTTTTCTGCTTCGCAAGTTCGCCGAGCCTGCTCGCTTGTGCCTCATACAATCTTGCCGGGTTGCTCACCCGTGCGAGTTTATTTTTCTGCTTCGCAAGTTCGCCGAGCCTGCTCCTGTGCCTCATACAATCTTGCCGGGTCTGCTCACCCGTGCGAGTTTATTTTTTTGCTTCGCAAGTTCGCCGAGCCTGCTCGCTTGTGCCTCATACATTCTTGCCGGGTCTGCTCACCCGTGCGAGTTTACTTTTCTGCTTCCCAAGTTCGCCGAGTTGCTCGCTCGTGCCTCTTGCAACCTTGCCGGGTCTGCTCACCTGTGCGAGTTTACTTTTCAGCTTCGCAAGTTCTCCGAGCCTGCTCGCTCATCCCTATTGCAACATTTCCGGGTCTGCTCACCCGTGCGAGTTTACTTTTCCGCTTCGCAAGTTCGCCGAGCCTGCTCGCTCGTGCATCTTGCCATCTTGCCGGGTCTGCTCACCCGTGCGAGTTTACTTTTCCGCTTCGCAAGTTCGCCGAGCCTGCTCGCTCGTGCATCTTGCCACCTTGCCGGGTCTGCTCACCCGTGCGAGTTTACTTTTCTGCTTCGCAAGTTCGCCGAGCCTCCTCGCTTGTGCCTCATACAATCTTGCCGGGTCTGCTCACCCGTGCGAGTTTACTTTTCTGCTTCGCAAGTTCGCCGAGCCTCTTCGCTTGTGCCTCATACAATCTTGCCGGGTCTGCTCACCCGTGCGAGTTTACTTTTTGCTTCGCAAGTTCGCGAGCCTGCTCGCTTGTGCCTCATACAATCTTGCGGGTCTGCTCACCCGTGAGTTTACTTTTCTGCTTCGCAAGTTCGCCGAGCCTGCTCGCTTGTGCCTCATACAATCTTGCCGGGTCTGCTCACCTGTGCGAGTTTATTTTTCTGCTTCGCAAGTTCGCCGAGCCTGCTCGCTTGTGCCTCATACAATCTTGCCGGGTCTGCTCACCCGTGCGAGTTTACTTTTCTGCTTCCCAAGTTCGCCGAGCCTGCTCGCTCGTGCTCTTGCAACCTTGCCGGGTCTGCTCACCTGTGCGAGTTTACTTTTCTGCTTCGCAAGTTCGCCGAGCCTGCTCGCTCGTGCCTATGACAATCTTGCCGGGTCTGCTCACCCGTGCGAGTTTACTTTCTGCTTCGCAAGTTCGCCGAGCCTGCTCGCTTGTGCCTCATGCCACTTGCCGGGTCTGCTCACCGTGCGAGTTTACTTTCTGCTTCGCAAGTTCGCCGAGTCTGCTCGCTCGTGCCTCTTGCAACCTTGCCTGGCCTGCTCACCCGTGCGAGTTTACTTCTCTGCTTCGCAGGTACGCCGAGCCTGCTCGCTGGTGCCTCATACAATCTTGCCGGGTCTGCTCACCCGTGCGAGTTTACTTTTCGGCTTCCCAAGTTCGCCGAGCCTGCTCGCTGGTGCCTCATACAATCTTGCCGGGTCTGCTCACCTGTGCGAGTTTACTTTTCGGCTTCGCAAGTTCTCCGAGCCTGCTCGGTCATGCCTATTGCAACCTTTCCGGGTCTGCTCACCCGTGCGAGTTTACTTTTTCGCTTCGCAAGTTCGCCGAGCCTGCTCGCTCGTGCATCTTGCCACCTTGCCGTGTCTGCTCACCCGTGCGAGTTTACTTTTCTGCTTCGCAAATTCGCCGAGCCTGCTCGCTTGTGCCTCATACAATCTTGCCAGGTCTGCTCACCCGTGCGAGTTTACTTTTCTGCTTCGCAAGTTCGCCGAGCCTGCTCGCTCGTGCATCCTGCAACCTCGCCGGGTCTGCTCACCCGTGCGAGTTTACTTTTCTGCTTCGCAAGTTCGCCGAGCCTGCTCGCTTGTGCCTCATACAATCTTGCCGGGTCTGCTCACCCGTGCGAGTTTACTTTTCGCTTCGCAAGTTCGCCGAGCCTGCTCGCTTGTGCCTCATACAATCTTGCCGGGTCTGCTCACCCGTGCGAGTTTACTTTTCTGCTTCGCAAGTTCGCCGAGCCTGCTCGCTTGTGCCTCATACAATCTTGCCGGGTCTGCTCACCCGTGCGAGTTTATTTTCTGCTTCGCAAGTTCGCCGAGCCTGCTCCCTGTGCCTCATACAATCTTGCCGGGTCAGCTCACCCGTGCGAGTTTATTTTTTTGCTTCGCAAGTTCGCCGAGCCTGCTCGCTTGTGCCTCATACATTCTTGCCGGGTCTGCTCACCCGTGCGAGTTTACTTTTCTGCTTCCAAGTTCGCCGAGTCTGCTCGCTCGTGCCTCTTGCAACCTTGCCGGGTCTGCTCACCCTGTGCGAGTTTACTTTTCAGCTTCGCAACTTCTCCGAGCCTCCTCGCTCATGCCTATTGCAACCTTGCGGGGTCTGCTCACCCGTGCGAGTTTACTTTTCTGCTTCGCACGTTCGCCGAGCCTGCTCGCTCGTGCATCTTGCCACCTTGCCGGGTCTGCTCACCCGTGGGAGTTTACTTTTCTGCTTCGCAAAATCGCCGAGACTGCTCGCTTGTGCCTCATACAATCTTGCCGGGTCTGCTCACCCGTGCGAGTTTACTTTTCTGCTTCGCAAGTTCGCCGAGCCTGCTCCCCTGTGCCTCATACAATCTTGCCGGGTCTGCTCACCCGTGCGAGTTTACTTTCTGCTTCGCAAGTTCGCCGAGCTGTCGCTCGTGCCTCTTGCAACCTTGCCTGGTTTGCTCACCCGTGCGAGTTTTTTTCTGCTTCGCAGGTTCGCCGAGCCTGCTCGCTTGTGCCTCATACAACCTTGCCGGGTCTGCTCACCCGTGCGAGTTTACTTTTCTGCTTCCAAGTTCGCCGAGTCTGCTCGCTCGTGCCTCTTGCAACCTTGCCGGGTCTGCTCACCTGTGCGAGTTTACTTTTCGGCTTCGCAAGTTCGCCGAGAGCCTGCTCGTTCGTGCCTCTTGCAACCTTGCGGATCTGCTCACCCGTGCGAGTTTACTTTTCTGCTTCGCAAGTTCGCCGAGCCTGCTCGCTCGTGCCTCTTGCAACCTTGCCGGGTCTGCACCCGTGCGAGTTTACTTTTCTGCTTCGCAAATTCGCCGAGCCTGCTCGCTTGTGCCTCATACAATCTTGCCGGGTCTGCTCACCCGCGAGTTTATTTTCTGCTTCGCAAGTTCGCCGAGCCTGCTCGCTTGTGCCTCATACAATCTTGCCGGGTCTGCTCACCCGTGCGAGTTTACTTTTCTGCTTCGCAAGTTCGCCGAGTCTGTTCGCTCGTGCCTCTTGCAACCTTGCCTGGTTTGCTAACCCGTGCGAGTTTACTTTTCTGCTTCGCAGGTACGCCGAGCCTGCTCGCTAGTGCCTCATACAACCTTGCCGGGTCTGCTCACCCGTGCGAGTTTACTTTTCTGCTTCCCAAGTTCGCCGAGTCTGCTCGCTCGTGCCTCTTGCAACCTTGCCGGGTCTGCTCACCCGTGCGAGTTTACTTTTCTGCTTCGCAAATTCGCCGAGCCTGCTCGCTTGTGCCTCATACAATCTTGCCGGGTCTGCTCACCCGTGCGAGTTTACTTTTCTGCTTCGCAAGTTCGCCGAGCCTGCTCGCTCGTGCATCTTGCAACCTTGCCGGGTCTGCTCACCCGTGCGAGTTTACTTTTCTGCTTCGCAAATTCGCCGAGCCTGCTCGCTTGTGCCTCATACAATCTTGCCAGGTCTGCTCACCCGTGCGAGTTTACTTTTCTGCTTCGCAAGTTCGCCGAGCCTGCTCGCTCGTGCATCTGCAACTTGCCGGGTCTGCTCACCGTGCGAGTTTACTTTTCTGCTTCGCAAGTTCGCCGAGCCTGCTCGCTTGTGCCTCATACAATCTTGCCGGGTCTGCTCACCCGTGCGAGTTTACTTTTCTGCTTCGCAAGTTCGCCGAGCCTGCTCGCTTGTGCCTCATACAATCTTGCCGGGTTGCTCACCGTGCGAGTTTACTTTTCTGCTTCGCAAGTTCGCCGAGCCTGCTCGCTTGTGCCTCATACAATCTTGCCGGGTCTGCTCACCCGTGCGAGTTTACTTTTCTGCTTCGCAAGTTCGCCGAGCTGCTCGCTTGTGCCTCATACAATCTTGCCGGGTCTGCTCACCGTGCGAGTTTATTTTTTTGCTTCGCAAGTTCGCCGAGCCTGCTCGCTTGTGCCTCATACATTCTTGCCGGTCTGCTCACCGTGCGAGTTTACTTTTCTGCTTCCAAGTTCGCCGAGTCTGCTCGCTCGTGCCTCTTGCAACCTTGCCGGTCTGCTCACCTGTGCGAGTTTACTTTTCGGCTTCGCAAGTTCGCCGAGATGCTCGCTCATGCCTATGCAACCTTGCGGATCTGCTCACCCGTGCGAGTTTACTTTTCCGCTTCGCAAGTTCGCCGAGCCTGCTCGCTCGTGCCTCTTGCAACCTTGCCGGGTCTGCTCACCCGTGCGAGTTTACTTTTCTGCTTCGCAAGTTCGCCGAGTCTGCTCGCTGTGCCTCTTGCAACCTTGCCGGTCTGCTCACCCGTGCGAGTTTACTTTTCTGCTTCGCAGGTTCGCCGAGCCTGCTCGCTTGTGCCTCATACAATCTTGCCGGGTCTGCTCACCCGTGCGAGTTTACTTTTCTGCTTCGCAAGTTCGCCGAGCCTGCTCGCTGTGCCTCATACAATCTTGCCGGTCTGCTCACCCGTGCGAGTTACTTTTCTGCTTCGCAAGTTCGCCGAGCTGCTCGCTTGTGCCTCATACAATCTTGCCGGGTCTGCTCACCCGTGCGAGTTTACTTTTCTGCTTCGCAAGTTCGCCGAGCCTGCTCCTTGTGCCTCATACAATCTTGCCGGGTCTGCTCACCCGTGCGAGTTTATTTTCTGCTTCGCAAGTTCGCCGAGCCTGCTCGCTTGTGCCTCATACATTCTTGCCGGGTCTGCTCACCCGTGCGAGTTTACTTTTCTGCTTCCCAAGTTCGCCGAGCCTGCTCGCTTGTGCCTCTTGCAACCTGCCGGGTCTGCTCACCCGTGCGAGTTTACTTTTCTGCTTCGCAAGTTCGCCGAGCCTGCTCGCTCGTGCCTATTGCAACCTTGCCGGGTCTGCTCACCGTGCGAGTTTACTTTCTGCTTCGCAAGTTCGCCGAGCCTGCTCGCTCGTGCCTCTTGCAACCTTGCCGGGTCTGCTCACCGTGCGAGTTTACTTTTCTGCTTCGCAAGTTCGCCGAGCTGCTCGCTCGTGCCCTTGCAACCTTGCCTGGCCTGCTCACCCGAGCGAGTTTACTTTTCTGCTTCGCAGGTACGCCTAGCCTGCTCGCTTGTGCCTCATACAATCTTGCCGGGTCTGCTCACCCGTGGGAGTTTACTTTTCTGCTTCGCAAGTTTGCCGAGCCTCCTCGCTTGTGCCTCATACAATCTTGCCGTGTCTGCTCACCCGTGCGAGTTTACTTTTCTGCTTCGCAAATTCGCCGAGCCTGCTCGCTTGTGCCTCATACAATCTTGCCGGGTCTGCTCACCCGTGCGTGTTTATTTTTCTGCTTCGCAAGTTCGCCGAGCCTGCTCTGTGCCTCAACAATCTTGCCGGGTCTGCTCACCCGTGCGAGTTTATTTTTTGCTTCGCAAGTTCGCCGAGCCTGCTCGCTTGTGCCTCATACAATCTTGCCGGGTCTGCTCACCCGTGCGAGTTACTTTTCTGCTTCCCAAGTTCGCCGAGTCTGCTCGCTCGTGCCTCTTGCAACCTTGCCTGGTCTGCTCATTGCGAGTTTACTTTTCGGCTTCGCAAGTTCTCGAGCCTGCTCGCTCATGCCTATTGCAACCTTCCGGATCTGCTCACCCGTGCGAGTTTACTTTTCCGCTTCGCAAGTTCGCGAGCCTGCTCGCTCGTGCATCTTGCCCCTTGCCGGGTCTGCTCACCCGTGCGAGTTTATTTTCTGCTTCGCAAGTTCGCCGAGTGCTCGCTCGTGCCTCTTGCAACCTTGCCTGGTCTGCTCACCCGTGCGAGTTTACTTTTCTGCTTCGCAAGTTCGCCGAGCCTGCTCGCTTGTGCCTCATACAATCTTGCGGGTCTGCTCACCCGTGCGAGTTTACTTTTCTACTTCGCAAGTTCGCCGAGTCTGCTCGCTCGTGACTCTTGCAACCTTGCCGGTCTGCTCACCTGTGCGAGTTTACTTTTCGGCTTCGCAAGTTCGCCGAGCCTGCTCGGTCATGCCTATTGCAACCTTTCCGGGTCTGCTCACCCGTGCGAGTTTACTTTTCCGCTTCGCAAGTTCGCCGAGCCTGCTCGCTCGTGCCTCTTGCAACCTTGCCGGGTCTGCTCACCCGTGCGAGTTTACTTCTGCTTCGCAAATTCGCCGAGCCTGCTCGCTCGTGCCTCATACAATCTTGCCAGGTCTGCTCACCCGTGCGAGTTTACTTTTTGCTTCGCAAGTTCGCCGAGCCTGCTCGCTCGTGCATCCTGCAACCTTGCCTGGTCTACTCCCCGTGCGAGTTTACTTTTCTGCTTCGCAAGTTCGCCGAGCCTGCTCGCTTGTGCCTCATACAATCTTGCCGGGTCTGCTCACCCGTGGGAGTTTACTTTCTGCTTCGCAAGTTCGCCGAGCCTCCTCGCTTGTGCCTCATACAATTTGCCGGGTCTGCTCACCCGTGCGAGTTTACTTTTCTGCTTCGCAAATTCGCCGAGCCTGCTCGCTGTGCCTCATACAATCTTGCCGGGTCTGCTCACCCGTGCGAGTTTATTTTTCTGCTTCGCAAGTTCGCCGAGCCTGCTCCCTTGTGCCTCATACAATCTTGCCGGGTCAGCTCACCCGTGCGAGTTATTTTTTTTGCTTCGCAAGTTCGCCGAGCCTGCTCGCTTGTGCCTCATACATCTTGCGGGTCTGCTCACCCGTGCGAGTTTACTTTTCTGCTTCCCAAGTTCGCCGAGTCTGCTCGCTCGTGCCTCTTGCAACCTTGCCTGGTCTCACCTGTGCGAGTTTACTTTTCGGCTTCGCAAGTTCTCCGAGCCTGCTCGCTCATGCCTATTGCAACCTTTCCGGATCTGCTCACCCGTGCGAGTTTACTTTTCCACTTCGTCAAGTTCGCCGAGCCTGCTCGCTCGTGCATCTTGCCACCTTGCCGGGTCTGCTCACCCGTGCGAGTTACTTTTCTGCTTCGCAAATTCGCCGAGACTGCTCGCTTGTGCCTCATACAATCTTGCCAGGTCTGCTCACCGTGCGAGTTTACTTTTCTATTCGCAAGTTCGCCGAGCCTGCTCGCTTGTGCCTCATACAATCTTGCCGGGTCTGCTCACCCGTGCGAGTTTACTTTTCTGCTTCGCAAGTTCGCCGAGTCTGTTCGCTCGTGCCTCTTGCAACCTTGCCTGGTTTGCTAACCCGTGCAAGTTTACTTTTCTGCTTCGCAGGTACGCCGAGCCTGCTCGCTAGTGCCTCATACAACCTTGCCGGGTCTGCACACCCGTGCGAGTTTACTTTTCTGCTTCCCAAGTTCGCCGAGTCTGCTCGCTCGTGCCTCTTGCAACCTTGCCAGGTCTGCTCACCTGTGCGAGTTTACTTTTCGGCTGTGCAAGTTCGCCGAGCCTGCTAGTTCGTGCCTCTTGCAACCTTGCGGATCTGCTCACCCGTGCGAGTTTACTTTTCGCTTCGCAAGATCGCCGAGACTTCTCGCTCGTGCCTCTTGCAACCTTGCTGGTCTGCTCACCCGTGCGAGTTTACTTTCTGCTTCGCAAATTCGCCGAGCCTGCTCGCTTGTGCCTCATACAATCTTGCCGGGTCTGCTCACCCGTGCGAGTTTACTTCTCTGCTTCGCAGGTACGCCGAGCCTGCTCCCTTGTGCCTCATACAATCTTGCCGGGTTTCCTCACCCGTGCGAGTTTATTTTTTTTGCTTCGCAAGTTCGCCGAGCCTGCTCGCTTGTGCCTCATACATTCTTGCCGGGTCTGCTCACCCGTGCGAGTTTACTTTTCAACTTCCCAAGTTCGCCGAGTCTGCTCGCTCGTGCCTCTTGCAACCTTGCCTGGTCTGCTCACCTGTGCGAGTTTACTTTTCGCTTCGCAAGTTCGCCGAGCCTGCTCGCTCGTGCCTATTGCAATCTTTCCGGGATCTGCTCACCCGTGCGAGTTTACTTTCCGCTTCGCAAGTCGCCGAGCCTGCTCGCTCGTGCATCTTGCAACCTTGCCGGGTCTGCTCACCCGTGCGAGTTTACTTTTCTGCTTCGCAAGTTCGCCGAGCCTGCTCGCTTGTGCCTCATAAATCTTGCCGGGTCTGCTCACCCGTGCGAGTTTACTTTCTGCTTCGCAAGTTCGCCGAGCCTGCTCGCTTGTGCCTCATACAATCTTGCCGGGTCTGCTCACCCGTGCGAGTTTACTTTTCTGCTTCGCAAGTTCGCCGAGCCTGCTCGCTTGTGCCTCATACAATCTTGCCGGGTCTGCTCACCCGTGCGAGTTTACTTTTCTGCTTCGCAAGTTCGCCGAGTCTGTTCGCTCGTGCCTCTTGCAACCTTGCCTGGTTTGCTAACCCGTGCGAGTTTACTTTTCTGCTTCGCAGGTACGCCGAGCCTGCTCGCTTGTGCCTCATACAATCTTGCCGGGTCTGCTCACCCGTGCGAGTTTACTTTTCTGCTTCCCAAGTTCGCCGAGTCTGCTCGCTCGTGCCTCTTGCAACCTTGCCTGGTCTGCTCACCTGTGCGAGTTTACTTTTCGCCTGTGCAAGTTCGCCGAGCCTGCTAGTTCGTGCCTCTTGCAACCTTGCTGGATCTGCTCACTTGTGCGAGTTTACTTTTCCACTTCGCAAGTTCGCCGAGCCTTCTCGCTCGTGCCTCTTGCAACCTTGCCGGGTGTGCTCACCCGTGCGAGTTTACTTTTCTGCTTCGCAAATTCGCCGAGCCTGCTCGCTTGTGCCTCATACAATCTTGCCGGGTCTGCTCACCCGTGCGTGTTTATTTTTCTGCTTCGCAAGTTCGCCGAGCTTGCTCGCTTGTGCCTCATAAAATCTTGCCGGGTCTGCTCACCCGTGCGAGTTTTTTTTTTTTGCTTCGCAAGTTCGCCGAGCCTGCTCGCTTGTGCCTCATACATTCTTGCCGGGTCTGCTCACCCGTGCGAGTTTACTTTTCTGCTTCCCAAGTTCGCCGAGTCCTGCTCGCTCGTGCCTCTTGCAACCTTGCCTGGTCTGCTCACCTGTGCGAGTTTACTTTTCGGCTTCGCAAGTTCTCCGAGCCTGCTCGCTCATGCCTCTTGCAACCTTTCCGGATCTGCACACCGTGCGAGTTTACTTTTCCGCTTCGCAAGTTCGCCGAGCCTGCTCGCTCGTGCATCTTGCCACCTTGCCGGGTCTGCTCACCCGTGCGAGTTTACTTTTCTGCTTCGCAAATTCGCCGAGACTGCTCGCTTGTGTCTCATACAATCTTGCCGGGTCTGCTCACCCGTGCGAGTTTACTTTTCTGCTTCGCAAGTTCGCCGAGCTTGCTCGCTTGTGCCTCATAAAATCTTACCGGGTCTGCTCACCCGTGCGAGTTTACTTTTCTACGTCGCAAGTTCGCCGAGCCTGCTCGCTTGTGCCTCAAACAATCTTGCCGGGTCTGCTCACCCGTGCGAGTTTACTTTTCTGCTTCGCAAGTTCGCCGAGTCTGTTCGCTCGTGCCTCTTGCGACCTTGCTGGTTTGCTAACCCGTGCGAGTTTACTTTTCTGCTTCGCAGGTACGCCGAGCCTGCTCGCTTGTGCCTCATACAACCTTGCCGGGTCTGCACACCCGTGCGAGTTTACTTTTCTGCTTCCCAAGTTCGCCGAGTTTGCTCGCTCGTGCCTCTTGCAACCTTGCCTGGTCTGCTCACCTGTGCGAGTTTACTTTTCGGCTGTGCAAGTTCGCCGAGCCTGCTAGTTCGTGCCTCTTGCAACCTTGCTGGATCTTCTCACTTGTGCGAGTTTACTTTTCCGCTTCGCAAGATCGCCGAGCCTTCTCGCTCGTGCCTCTTGCAACCTTGCCGGGTCTGCTCACCCGTGCGAGTTTACTTTTCTGCTTTGCAAATTCGCCGAGCCTGCTCGCTTGTGCCTCATACAATCTTGCCGGGTCTGCTCACCCGTGCGTGTTTATTTTTCTGCTTCGCAAGTTCGCCGAACCTGCTCCCTTGTGCCTCATACAATCTTGCCGGGTCAGCTCACCCGTGCGAGTTTATTTTTTTTGCTTCGCAAGTTCGCCGAGCCTGCTCGCTTGTGCCTCATACATTCTTGCCGGGTCTGCTCACCCGTGCGAGTTTACTTTTCTGCTTCCCAAGTTCGCCGAGTCTGCTCGCTCGTGCCTCTTGCAACCTTGCCTGGTCTGCTCACCTGTGCGAGTTTACTTTTCGGCTTCGCAAGTTCTCCGAGCCTGCTCGCTCATGCCTATTGCAACCTTTCCGGATCTGCTCACCCGTGCGAGTTTACTTTTCCGCTTCGCAAGTTCGCCGAGCCTGCTCGCTCGTGCATCTTGCCACCTTGCCGGGTCTGCTCACCCGTGCGAGTTTACTTTTCTGCTTCGCAAATTCGCCGAGACTGCTCGCTTGTGCCTCATACAATCTTGCCGGGTCTGCTCACCCGTGCGAGTTTACTTTTCTGCTTCGCAAGTTCGCCGAGCTTGCTCGCTTGTGCCTCATAAAATCTTGCCGGGTCTGCTCACCCGTGCGAGTTTACTTTTCTGCGTCGCAAGTTCGCCGAGCCTGCTCGCTTGTGCCTCAAACAATCTTGCCGGATCGGCTCACCCGTGCGAGTTTACTTTTCTGCTTCGCAAGTTCGCAGAGTCTGTTCGCTCGTGCCTCTTGCAACCTTGCCTGGTTTGCTAACCCGTGCGAGTTTACTTTTCTGCTTCGCAGGTACGCCGAGCCTGCTCGCTAGTGCCTCATACAACCTTGCCGGGTCTGCACACCCGTGCGAGTTTACTTTTCTGCTTCCCAAGTTCGCCGAGTCTGCTCGCTCGTGCCTCTTGCAACCTTGCCTGGTCTGCTCACCTGTGCGAGTTTACTTTTCGGCTGTGCAAGTTCGCCGAGCCTGCTAGTTCGTGCCTCTTGCAACCTTGCCGGGTCTGCTCACCCGTGCGAGTTTACTTTTCTGCTTCGCAAATTCGCCGAGCCTGCTCGCTTGTGCCTCATACAATCTTGCCGGGTCTGCTCACCCGTGCGTGTTTATTTTTCTGCTTCGCAAGTTCGCCGAGCCTGCTCCCTTGTGCCTCATACAATCTTGCCGGGTCAGCTCACCCGTGCGAGTTTATTTTTTTTGCTTCGCAAGTTCGCCGAGCCTGCTCGCTTGTGCCTCATACATTCTTGCCGGGTCTGCTCACCCGTGCGAGTTTACTTTTCTGCTTCCCAAGTTCGCCGAGTCTGCTCGCTCGTGCCTCTTGCAACCTTGCCTGGTCTGCTCACCTGTGCGAGTTTACTTTTCGGCTTCGCAAGTTCTCCGAGCCTGCTCGCTCATGCCTATTGCAACCTTTCCGGATCTGCTCACCCGTGCGAGTTTTCTTTTCCGATTCGCAAGTTCGCCGAGCCTGCTCGCTCGTGCATCTTGCCACCTTGCCGGGTCTGCTCACCCGTGCGAGTTTACTTTTCTGCTTCGCAAATTCGCCGAGACTGCTCGCTTGTGCCTCATACAATCTTGCCGGGTCTGCTCACCCGTGCGAGTTTACTTTTCTGCTTCGCAAGTTCGCCGAGCGTGCTCGCTTGTGCCTCATAAAATCTTGCCGGGTCTGCTCACCCGTGCGAGTTTACTTTTCTACGTCGCAAGTTCGCCGAGCCTGCTCGCTTGTGCCTCAAACAATCTTGCCGGATCGGCTCACCCGTGCGAGTTTACTTTTCTGCTTCGCAAGTTCGCCGAGTCTGTTCGCTCGTGCCTCTTGCAACCTTGCCTGGTTTGCTAACCCGTGCGAGTTTACTTTTCTGCTTCGCAGGTACGCCGAGCCTGCTCGCTAGTGCCTCATACAACCTTGCCGGGTCTGCACACCCGTGTGAGTTTACTTTTTTGCTTCCCAAGTTCGCCGAGTCTGCTCGCTCGTGCCTCTTGCAACCTTGCCTGGTCTGCTCACCTGTGCGAGTTTACTTTTCGGCTGTGCAAGATCGCCGAGCCTGCTATTTCGTGCCTCTTGCAACCTTGCCGGGTCTGCTCACCCGTGCGAGTTTACTTTTCTGCTTCGCAAATTCGCCGAGCCTGCTCGCTTGTGCCTCATACAATCTTGCCGGGTCTGCTCACCCGTGCGTGTTTATTTTTCTGCTTCGCAAGTTCGCCGAGCCTGCTCCCTTGTGCCTCATACAATCTTGCCGGGTCAGCTCACCCGTGCGAGTTTATTTTTTTTGCTTCGCAAGTTCGCCGAGCCTGCTCGCTTGTGCCTCATACATTCTTGCCGGGTCTGCTCACCCGTGCGAGTTTACTTTTCTGCTTCCCAAGTTCGCCGAGTCTGCTCGCTCGTGCCTCTTGCAACCTTGCCTGGTCTGCTCACCTGTGCGAGTTTACTTTTCGGCTTCGCAAGTTCTTCGAGCCTGCTCGCTCATGCCTATTGCAACCTTTCCGGATCTGCTCACCCGTGCGAGTTTTCTTTTCCGATTCGCAAGTTCGCCGAGCCTGCTCGCTCGTGCATCTTGCCACCTTGCCGGGTCTGCTCACCCGTGCGAGTTTACTTTTCTGCTTCGCAAATTCGCCGAGACTGCTCGCTTGTGCCTCATACAATCTTGCCGGGTCTGCTCACCCGTGCGAGTTTACTTTTCTGCTTCGCAAGTTCGCCGAGCCTGCTCGCTTGTGCCTCATAAAATCTTGCCGGGTCTGCTCACCCGTGCGAGTTTACTTTTCTACGTCGCAAGTTCGCCGAGCCTGCTCGCTTGTGCCTCAAACAATCTTGCCGGATCGGCTCACCCGTGCGAGTTTACTTTTCTGCTTCGCAAGTTCGTCGAGTCTGTTCGCTCGTGCCTCTTGCAACCTTGCCTGGTTTGCTAACCCGTGCGAGTTTACTTTTCTGCTTCGCAGGTACGCCGAGCCTGCTCGCTAGTGCCTCATACAACCTTGCCGGGTCTGCACACCCGTGTGAGTTTACTTTTTTGCTTCCCAAGTTCGCCGAGTCTGCTCGCTCGTGCCTCTTGCAACCTTGCCTGGTCTGCTCACCTGTGCGAGTTTACTTTTCGGCTGTGCAAGTTCGCCGAGCCTGCTATTTCGTGCCTCTTGCATCCTTGCCGGGTCTGCTCACCCGTGCGAGTTTACTTTTCTGCTTCGCAAATTCGCCGAGCCTGCTCGCTTGTGCCTCATACAATCTTGCCGGGTCTGCTCACCCGTGCGAGTTTACTTTTCTGCTTCGCAAGTTCGCCGAGCTTGCTCGCTTGTGCCTCATAAAATCTTGCCGGGTCTGCTCACCCGTGCGAGTTTACTTTTCTGCGTCGCAAGTTCGCCGAGCCTGCTCGCTTGTGCCTCAAACAATCTTGCCGGATCGGCTCACCCGTGCGAGTTTACTTTTCTGCATCGCAAGTTCGCCGAGTCTGTTCGCTCGTGCCTCTTGCGACCTTGCCTGGTTTGCTAACCCGTGCGAGTTTACTTTTCTGCTTCGCAGGTACGCCGAGCCTGCTCGCTTGTGCCTCATACAACCTTGCCTGGTCTGCTCACCTGTGCGAGTTA
>NW_022204160.1:0-26968 GCF_007655135.1 Punica granatum
AGCCGAAGCCGTGGAAAGCAGTAAATGCGGACACGAAGTCCGGGGACCGAAGTCCTAAAGCAGCAATGCTAGGCCGAAGCCCGTGGAAAGCAGTAAAGTGCGGACACGAAGTCCGGGGACCCGAAGTCCCTAAAGCAGAAATGCTAGGCCGAGCCCGTGGAAAGCAGTAAATGCGGACACGAAGTCCGGGACCCGAAGTCCCTAAAGCAGTAAATGCTAGGCCGAAGCCCGTGGAAAGCAGTAAAATGCGGACACGAAGTCCGGGGACCCGAAGTCCCTAAAGTGGTAAATGCTAGGCCGAAGCCCGTGGAAAGCAGTAAATGCGGACACGAAGTCCGGGGACCCGAAGTCCTTAAAGCAGCAAATGCTAGGCCGAGCCCGTGGAAAGCAGTAAAGTGCGGACACGAAGTCGGGGACCCGAAGTCCCTAAAGCAGTAAATGCTAGGCCGAGCCGTGGAAAGCAGTAAAGTGCGGACACGAAGTCCGGGGACCCGAAGTCCCTAAAGCAGCAAATGCTAGGCCGAAGCCCGGGAAAGCAGTAAAGTGCGGACACGAAGTCCGGGGACCCGAAGTCCCTAAAGCGGGAAATGCTAGGCCGAGCCCGTGGAAAGCAGTAAATGCGGACACGAAGTCCGGGGACCCGAAGTCCTTAAAGCAGCAAATGCTAGGCCGGAGCCCGTGGAAAGCAGTAAAGTGCGGACACGAAGTCCGGGGACCCGAAGTCCCTAAAGCAGTAAATGCTAGGCCGAAGCCGTGGAAAACAGTAAAGTGCGGACACGAAGTCCGGGGACCCGAAGTCCCTAAAGCGGTAAATGCTAGGCCGAAGCCCGTGGAAAGCAGTAAATGCGGACACGAAGTCCGGGGACCCGAAGTCCTTAAAGCAGCAAATGCTAGGCCGAAGCCCGTGGAAAGCAGTAAAGTGCGGACACGAAGTCCGGGGACCCGAAGTCCCTAAAGCAGCAAATGCTAGGCCGAAGCCCGTGGGAAAGCAGTAAAGTGCGGACACGAAGTCCGGGGACCCGAAGTCCCTAAAGCAGTAAATGCTAGGCCGAAGCCCGTGGAAAGCAGTAAATGCGGACACGAAGTCCGGGGACCCGAAGTCCCTAAAGCAGAAATGCTAGGCCGAAGCCCGTGGAAAGTAGTAAATGCGGACACGAAGTCGGGGACCCGAAGTCCTAAAGCAGGAAATGCTAGGCCGAAGCCCGTGGAAAGCAGTAAATGCGGACACGAAGTCTGGGGACCCGAAGTCCTTAAAGCAGCAAATGCAAGCCAAGAGTGGAAAGCAGTAAAGTGCGGACACGAAGTCCGGGGACCCGAAGTCCCTAAAGCAGTAAATGCTAGGCCGAAGCCCGTGGAAAGCAGTAAATGCGGACACGAAGTCCGGGGACCCGAAGTCCTTAAAGCAGCAAATGCTAGGCCGAAGCCCGTGGAAAGCAGTAAAGTGCGGACACGAAGTCCGGGGACCCGAAGTCCCTAAAGCAGGAAATGCTAGGCCGAAGCCCGTGGAAAGCAGTAAATGCGGACACGAAGTCCGGGGACCCGAAGTCCTTAAAGCAGCAAATGCTAGGCCGGAGCCCGTGGAAAGCAGTAAAGTGCGGACACGAAGTCCGGGGACCCGAAGTCCCTAAAGCAGTAAATGCTAGGCCGAAGCCGTGGAAAGCAGTAAAATGCGGACACGAAGTCCGGGGACCCGAAGTCCCTAAAGCGGGAAATGCTAGGCCGAAGCCGTGGAAAGCAGTAAATGCGGACACGAAGTCCGGGGACCCGAAGTCCTAAAGCAGCAAATGCTAGGCCGGAAGCCCGTGGAAAGCAGTAAAGTGCGGACACGAAGTCCGGGGACCCGAAGTCCCTAAAGCAGCAAATGCTAGGCCGAAGCCCGTGGAAAGCAGTAAAGTGCGGACACGAAGTCCGGGGACCCGAAGTCCCTAAAGCAGCAAATGCTAGGCCGAAGCCCGTGGAAAGCAGTAAAGTGCGGACACGAAGTCCGGGGACCCGAAGTCCCTAAAGCGGTAAGTGCTAGGCCGAAGCCCGTGGAAAGCAGTAAATGCGGACACGAAGTCCGGGGACCCGAAGTCCTTAAAGCAGCAAATGCTAGGCCGGAGCCCGTGGAAAGCAGTAAAGTGCGGACACGAAGTCCGGGGACCCGAAGTCCCTAAAGCAGTAAATGCTAGGCCGAAGCCCGTGGAAAGCAGTAAATGCGGACACGAAGTCCGGGGACCCGAAGTCCCTAAAGTAGTAAATGCTAGGCCGAAGCCCGTGGAAAGCAGTAAATGCGGACACGAAGTCCGGGGACCCGAAGTCCTTAAAGCAGCAAATGCTAGGCCGGAGCCCGTGGAAAGCAGTAAAGTGCGGACACGAAGTCCGGGGACCCGAAGTCCCTAAAGCAGCAAATGCTAGGCCTCAGTCCGTGGAAAGCAGTAAAGTGCGGACACGAAGTCCGAGGACCCGAAGTCCCTAAAGCGGGAAATGCTAGGCCGAAGCACGTGGAAAGCAGTAAATGCGGACACGAAGTCCGAGGACCCGAAGTCCCTAAAGCAGGAAATGCTAGGCCGAAGCCCGTGGAAAGCAGTAAATGCGGACACGAAGTCCGGGGACCCGAAGTCCTTAAAGCAGCAAATGCTAGGCCGGAGCCCGTGGAAAGCAGTAAAGTGCGGACACGAAGTCCGGGGACCCGAAGTCCCTAAAGCAGTAAATGCTAGGCCGAAGCCCGTGGAAAACCGTAAATGCGAACACGAAGTCCGGGGACCCGAAGTCCCTAAAGCGGTAAGTGCTAGGCCGAAGCCCGTGGAAAGCAGTAAATGCGGACACGAAGTCCGGGGACCCGAAGTCCCTAAAGCGGTAAATGCTAGGCCGAAGCCCGTGGAAAGCAGTAAATGAGGACACGAAGTCCGGGGACCCGAAATCCCTAAAGCAGTAAATGCGGACACGAAGTCGGGACCTGAAGTCCTAAAGCAGCAAATGCAGGCCAGAGCTCGTGGAAAAGCAGTAAAGTGCGGACACGAAGTCCGGGGACCCGAAGTCCCTAAAGCAGCAAATGCTAGGCCGAAGCCCGTGGAAAGCAGTAAAGTGCGGACACGAAGTCCGAGGACCCGAAGTCCCTAAAGCAGGAAATGCTAGGCCGAAGCCCGTGGAAAGCAGTAAATGCGGACACGAAGTCCGGGGACCCGAAGTCCCTAAAGCAGTAAATGCTAGGCCGAAGCCCGTGGAAAGCAGTAAAGTGCGGACACGAAGTCCGGGGACCCGAAGTCCCTAAAGCAGCAAATGCTAGGCCGAAGCCCGTGGAAAGCAGTAAATGCGGACACGAAGTCCGGGGACCCGAAGTCCCTAAAGCGGTAAATGCTAGGCCGAAGCCGTGGAAAGCAGTAAATGCGGACACGAAGTCCGGGGACCCGAAGTCCTAAAGCAGCAAATGCTAGGCCGAAGCCCGTGGAAAGCAGTAAAGTGCGGACACGAAGTCCGGGGACCCGAAGTCCTAAAGCAGAAATGCTAGGCCGAAGCCCGTGGAAAGCAGTAAAGTGCGGACACGAAGTCCGGGGACCCGAAGTCCCTAAAGCAGCAAATGCTAGGCCGAAGCCCGTGGAAAGCAGTAAAGTGCGGACACGAAGTCCGGGGACCCGAAGTCCCTAAAGCGGGAAATGCTAGGCCGAAGCCCGTGGAAAGCAGTAAATGCGGACACGAAGTCGGGGACCCGAAGTCCTAAAGCAGCAAATGCTAGGCCGAAGCCCGTGGAAAGCAGTAAAGTGCGGACACGAAGTCCGGGGACCCGAAGTCCCTAAAGCAGTAAATGCTAGGCCGAAGCCCGTGGAAAGCAGTAAAATGCGAACACGAAGTCCGGGGACCCGAAGTCCCTAAAGCAGTAAATGCTAGGCCGAAGCCCGTGGAAAGCAGTAAAGTGCGGACACGAAGTCCGGGGACCCGAAGTCCCTAAAGCAGCAAATGCTAGGCATGAGCCCGTGGAAAGCAGTAAATGCGGACACGAAGTCCGGGGACCCGAAGTCCCTAAAGTAGTAAATGCTAGGCCGAAGCCCATGGAAAGCAGTAAATGCGGACACGAAGTCCGGGGACCCGAAGTCCTTAAAGCAGCAAATGCTAGGCCGAAGCCCGTGGAAAACCGTAAATGCGAACACGAAGTCCGGGGACCCGAAGTCCCTAAAGCGGTAAATGCGGACACGGAAAGTCTGGGGGACCGAAGTCCTTAAAGCAGCAAATGCTAGGCCAGAGCCGTGGAAAGCAGTAAAGTGCGGACACGAAGTCCGGGGACCCGAAGTCCCTAAAGCAGCAAATGCTAGGCCGAAGCCCTGGAAAGCACTAAAGTGCGGACACGAAGTCCGGGGACCCGAAGTCCCTAAAGCAGCAAATGCTAGGCCGAAGCCCGTGGAAAGCAGTAAATGCGGACACGAAGTCCGGGGACCCGAAGTCCTTAAAGCAGCAAATGCTAGGCCGGAGCCCGTGGAAAGCAGTAAAGTGCGGACACGAAGTCCGGGGACCCGAAGTCCCTAAAGCAGTAAATGCTAGGCGAAGCCCGTGGAAAGCAGTAAATGCGGACACGAAGTCCGGGGACCCGAAGTCCCTAAAGCGGTAAGTGCTAGGCCGAAGCCCGTGGAAAGCAGTAAATGCGGACACGAAGTCCGGGGACCCGAAGTCCCTAAAGCGGTAACTGCTAGGCCGAAGCCGTGGAAAGCAGTAAATGCGGACACGAAGTCCGGGGACCCGAAGTCCCTAAAGCGGTAAAGCGGACACGAAGTCTGGGGACCTGAAGTCCTTAAAGCAGCAAATGCAGGCCAGAGCCGTGGAAAGCAGTAAAGTGCGGACACGAAGTCCGGGGACCCGAAGTCCCTAAAGCAGCAAATGCTAGGCCGAAGCCCGTGGAAAGCAGTAAATGCGGACACGAAGTCCGGGGACCCGAAGTCCCTAAAGCAGGAAATGCTAGGCCGAAGCCCGTGGAAAGCAGTAAATGCGGACACGAAGTCCGGGGACCCGAAGTCCCTAAAGCAGCAAATGCTAGGCCGGAGCCCGTGGAAAGCAGTAAAGTGCGGACACGAAGTCCGGGGACCCGAAGTCCTAAAGCAGCAAATGCTAGGCGAAGCCCGTGGAAAGCAGTAAATGCGGACACGAAGTCCGGGGACCCGAAGTCCCTAAAGCGGTAATGCTAGGCCGAAGCCCGTGGAAAGCAGTAAATGCGGACACGAAGTCGGGGACCCGAAGTCCCTAAAGCGGTAATGCTAGGCGAAGCCCGTGGAAAGCAGTAAATGCGGACACGAAGTCCGGGGACCCGAAGTCCCTAAAGCGGTAAATGCGGACACCGAAAGTATGGGGACCGAAGTCCTTAAAGCAGCAAATGCAGGCCAGAGCCCGTGGAAATCAGTAAATGCGGACACGAAGTCCGGGGACCCGAAGTCCCTAAAGCAGTAAATGCTAGGCCGAAGCCCGTGGAAAGCAGTAAAGTGCGGACACGAAGTCCGGGGACCCGAAGTCCCTAAAGCAGTAAATGCTAGGCCGAAGCCCGTGGAAAGCAGTAAATGCGGACACGAAGTTCGGGGACCCGAAGTCCTTAAAGCCGAAAATGCTAGGCCGAAGCCCGTGGAAAGCAGTAAATGCGGACACGAAATCTGGGTACCCGAAGTCCCTAAAGCGGTAAATGCTAGGCCGAAGCCCGTGGAAAGCAGTAAATGCGGAGACCCGAAGTCCCTAAAGCGGTAAATGCTAGGCCGAAGACCGTGGAAAGCAGTAAATGCGGACGCGAAATCCGGGGACCTGAAGTCCCTAAAGCGGTAAATGTTAGGCCGAAACCCGTGGAAAGCAGTAAAGTGCGGACCCGAAGTCCGGGGACCCGAAGTCCCTAAAGCGGTAAATGCGGACACGAAGTCTGGGGACCCGAAGTCCTAAAGCAGCAAATGCTAGGCAGAGCCCGTGGAAAGCAGTAAAGTGCGGACACGAAGTCCGGGGACCCGAAGTCCCTAAAGCAGCAAATGCTAGGCCGAGAAAGCCCGTGGAAAGCAGTAAAGTGCGGACACGAAGTCCGGGGACCCGAAGTCCCTAAAGCAGGAAATGCTAGGCCGAAGCCCGTGGAAAGCAGTAAATGCGGACACGAAGTCCGGGGACCCGAAGTCCTTAAAGCAGCAAATGCTAGGCCGGAGCCCGTGGAAAGCAGTAAAGTGCGGACACGAAGTCCGGGGACCCGAAGTCCCTAAAGCAGTAAATGCTAGGCCGAAGCCCGTGGAAAGCAGTAAATGCGGACACGAAGTCCGGGGACCCGAAGTCCCTAAAGTAGTAAATGCTAGGCCGAAGCCCGTGGAAAGCAGTAAGTGCGGACACGAAGTCCGGGGACCCGAAGTCCTAAAGCAGCAAATGCTAGGCCGAAGCCCGTGGAAAGCAGTAAATGCGGACACGAAGTCCGGGGACCCGAAGTCCCTAAAGCAGTAAATGCTAGGCCGAAGCCCGTGGAAAGCAGTAAATGCGGACACGAAGTCCGGGGACCCGAAGTCCTTAAAGCAGCAAATGCTAGGCCGGAGCCCGTGGAAAGCAGTAAAGTGCGGACACGAAGTCCGGGGACCCGAAGTCCCTAAAGCAGCAAATGCTAGGCCGAAGCCCGTGGAAAGCAGTAAATGCGGACACGAAGTCCGGGGACACGAAGTCCCTAAAGCAGCAAATGCTAGGCCGAAGCCCGTGGAAAGCAGTAAATGCGGACACGAAGTCCGGGGACCCGAAGTCCCTAAAGCGGTAACTGCTTGGCCGAAGCCCGTGGAAAGTAGTAAATGAGGACACGAAGTCCGGGGACCCGAAGTCCCTAAAGTGGTAAATGCTAGGCCGAAGCCCGTGGAAAGCGGTAAATGCGGACACGAAGTCCGGGGACCCGAAGTCCCTAAAGCAGTAAATGCGGACACGAAGTCCGGGGACCCGAAGTCCCTAAAGCAGTAAATGCTAGGCCGAAGCCCGTGGAAAGCAGTAAAGTGCGGACACGAAGTCCGGGGACCCGAAGTCCCTAAAGCAGCAAATGCTAGGCCGAAGCCCGTGGAAAGCAGTAAATGCGGACACGAAGTCCGGGGACCCGAAGTCCCTAAAGCAGTAAATGCTAGGCCGAAGCCCGTGGAAAGCAGTAAATGCGGACACGAAGTCCGGGGACCCGAAGTCCTTAAAGCAGCAAATGCTAGGCCGGAGCCCGTGGAAAGCAGTAAAGTGCGGACACGAAGTCCGGGGACCCGAAGTCCCTAAAGCAGTAAATGCTAGGCCGAAGCCCGTGGAAAGCAGTAAATGCGGACACGAAGTCCGGGGACCCGAAGTCCCTAAAGCAGTAAATGCTAGGCCGAAGCCCGTGGAAAGCAGTAAATGCGGACACGAAGTCCGGGAACCCGAAGTCCCTAAAGCGGTAAATGCTAGGCCGAAACCCGTGGAAAGCAGTAAATGCGGACACGAAGTCCGGGGACCCGAAGTCCCTAAAGCGGTAAATGCGGACACGAAGTCCGGTGACCCGAAGTCCCTAAAGCAGTAAATGCTAGGCCGAAGCCCGTGGAAAGCAGTAAAGTGCGGACACGAAGTCCGGGGACCCGAAGTCCCTAAAGCAGCAAATGCTAGGCCGAAGCCCGTGGAAAGCAGTAAAGTGCGGACACGAAGTCCGTGGACCCGAAGTCCCTAAAGCAGGAAATGCTAGGCCGAAGCCCGTGGAAAGCAGTAAATGCGGACACGAAGTCCGGGGACCCGAAGTCCTTAAAGCAGCAAATGCTAGGCCGGAGGCCGTGGAAAGCAGTAAGTGCGGACACGAAGTCCGGGGACCCGAAGTCCCTAAAGCAGTAAATGCTAGGCCGAAGCCGTGGAAAGCAGTAAATGCGGACACGAAGTCCGGGGACCCGAAGTCCTAAAGCAGCAAATGCTAGGCCGAAGCCCGTGGAAAGCAGTAAATGCGGACACGAAGTCCGGGGACCCGAAGTCCCTAAAGCAGCAAATGCTAGGCCGAAGCCCGTGGAAAGCAGTAAATGCGGACACGAAGTCCGGGGACCCGAAGTCCCTAAAGCAGAAATGCTAGGCCGAAGCCCGTGGAAAGCAGTAAATGCGGACACGAAGTCCGGGGACCCGAAGTCCCTAAAGCGGTAAATGCTAGGCCGAAGCCCGTGGAAAGCAGTAAATGCGGACACGAAGTCCGGGGAACCCGAAGTCCCTAAAAGCAGTAAATGCGGACACGAAGTCTGGGGACCGAAGTCCTTAAAGCAGCAAATGCTAGGCCAGAGCCCGTGGAAAGCAGTAAAGTGCGGACACGAAGTCCGGGGACCCGAAGTCCCTAAAGCAGCAAATGCTAGCCGAAGCCCGTGGAAAGCAGTAAAGTGCGGACACGAAGTCCGGGGACCCGAAGTCCCTAAAGCAGGAAATGCTAGGCCGAAGCCCGTGGAAAGCAGTAAATGCGGACACGAAGTCCGGGGACCCGAAGTCCTTAAAGCAGCAAATGCTAGGCCGGAGCCCGTGGAAAGCAGTAAAGTGCGGACACGAAGTCCGGGGACCCGAAGTCCCTAAAGCAGTAAATGCTAGGCCGAAGCCCGTGGAAAGCAGTAAATGCGGACACGAAGTCCGGGGACCCGAAGTCCCTAAAGCAGTAAATGCTAGGCCGAAGCCCGTGGAAAGCAGTAAAGTGCGGACACGAAGTCCGGGGACCCGAAGTCCCTAAAGCAGTAAATGCTAGGCCGAAGCCCGTGGAAAGCAGTAAATGCGGACACGAAGTCCGGGGACCCGAAGTCCCTAAAGCGGTAAATGCTAGGCCGAAGCCCGTGGAAAGCGGTAAATGCGGACACGAAGTCTGGGGACCTGAAGTCCTTAAAGCAGCAAATGCAAGGCCAGAGCTCGTGGAAAGCAGCAAAGTGCGGACACGAAGTCCGGGGACCCGAAGTCCCTAAAGCAGTAAATGCTAGGCCGAAGCCCGTGGAAAGCAGTAAATGCGGACACGAAGTCCGGGGACCAGAAATCCCTAAAGCAGTAAATGCTAAGCCGAAGCCCGTGGAAAGCAGTAAAGTGCGGACACGAAGTCCGGGGACCCGAAGTCCCTAAAGTAGTATATGCTAGGCCGAAGCCCGTGGAAAGCAGTAAATGCGGACACGAAATCCGGGGACCCGAAGTCCCTAAAGCAGCAAATGCTAGGCCGGAGCCCGTGGAAAGCAGTAAAGTGCGGACACGAAGTCCGGGGACCCGAAGTCCCTAAAGCAGCAAATGCTAGGCCGAAGCCCGTGGAAAGCAGTAAAGTGCGGACACGAAGTCCGGGGACCCGAAGTCCCTAAAGCAGCAAATGCTAGGCCGAAGCCCGTGGAAAGCAGTAAATGCGGACACGAAGTCCGGGGACCGAAGTCCTAAAAGCAGAAAATGCGACACGAAGTCCGGGGACCCGAAGTCCCTAAAGCGGGAAATGCTAGCCGAAGCCCGTGGAAAGCAGTAAATGCGGACACGAAGTCCGGGGACCCGAAGTCCCTAAAGCAGCAAATGCTAGGCCGGAGCCGTGGAAAGCAGTAAAGTGCGGACACGAAGTCCGGGGACCCGAAGTCCCTAAAGCAGCAAATGCTAGGCCGAAGCCCGTGGAAAGCAGTAAAGTGCGGACACGAAGTCCGGGACCCGAAGTCCCTAAAGCAGTAAATGCTAGGCCGAAGCCCGTGGAAAGCAGTAAATGCGGACACGAAGTCCGGGGACCCGAAGTCCTTAAAGCAGCAAATGCTAGGCCGAAGCCCGTGGAAAGCAGTAAAGTGCGGACACGAAGTCCGGGGACCCGAAGTCCTAAAGCAGCAAATGCTAGGCCGAAGCCCGTGGAAAGCAGTAAGTGCGGACACGAAGTCCGGGGACCCGAAGTCCCTAAAGCAGCAAATGCTAGGCCGAAGCCCGTGGAAAGCAGTAAAGTGCGGACACGAAGTCCGGGGACCCGAAGTCCCTAAAGCAGCAAATGCTAGGCCGAAGCCCGTGGAAAGCAGTAAATGCGGACACGAAGTCCGGGGACCCGAAGTCCTAAAGCAGCAAATGCTAGGCCGAAGCCCGTGGAAAGCAGTAAAGTGCGGACACGAAATCCGGGGACCCGAAGTCCCTAAAGCAGCAAATGCTAGGTCGAAGCCCGTGGAAAGCAGTAAAGTGCGGACACGAAGTCCGGGGACCCGAAGTCCCTAAAGCAGCAAATGCTAGGCCGAAGCCCGTGGAAAGAAGTAAATGCGGACACGAAGTCCGGGGACCCGAAGTCCCTAAAGCGGGAAATTCTAGGCCGAAGCCCGTGGAAAGAAGTAAATGCGGACACGAAGTCCGGGGACCCGAAGTCCTTAAAGCAGCAAATGCTAGGCCGGAGCCGTGGAAAGCAGTAAAGTGCGGACACGAAGTCCGGGGACCCGAAGTCCCTAAAGCAGTAAATGCTAGGCCGAAGCCCGTGGAAAGCAGTAAATGCGGACACGAAGTCCGGGGACCCGAAGTCCCTAAAGCGGTAAATGCTAGGCCGAAGCCCGTGGAAAGCAGTAAAGCGCGACACGAAAGTCCGGGACCCGAAGTCCCTAAAGCGGTAAATGCTAGGCCGAAGCCCGTGGAAAGCAGTAAATGAGGACACGAAGTCCGGGGACCCGAAGTCCTAAAGCGGTAAATGCGGACACGAAGTCTGGGGACCGAAGTCCTTAAAGCAGCAAATGCAGGCCAAGCCGTGGAAAGCAGTAAAGTGCGGACACGAAGTCCGGGGACCCGAAGTCCCTAAAGCAGCAAATGCTAGGCCGAAGCCCGTGGAAAGCAGTAAATGCGGGCACGAAGTCCGGGGACCCGAAATCCCTAAAGCAGTAAATGCTAGGCCGAAGCCCGTGGAAAGCAGTAAATGCGGGCACGAAGTCCGGAGACCCGAAATCCCGAAAGCAGTAAATGCTAGGCCGAAGCCCGTGGAAAGCAGTAAATGCGGACACGAAGTCCGGGGACCCGAAGTCCCTAAAGCAGTAAATGCTAGGCCGAAGCCCGTGGAAAGCGGTAAATGCGGACACGAAGTCTGGGGACCTGAAGTCCTTAAAGCAGCAAATACTAGGCCAGAGCCCGTGGAAAGCAGTAAAGTGCGGACACGAAGTCCAGGGACCCGAAGTCCCTAAAGCAGTAAATGCTAGGACGAAGCCCGTGGAAAGCAGTAAATGCGGACACGAAGTCCGGGGACCCAAAGTCCTTAAAGAAGCAAATGCTAGGCCGGAGCCCGTGGAAAGCAGTAAAGTGCGGACACGAAGTCCGGGGACCCGAAGTCCCTAAAGTAGTAAATGCTAGGCCGAAGCCCGTGGAAAGCAGTAAATGCGGACACGAAGTCCGGGGACCCGAAGTCCCTAAAGCGGTAAATGCTAGGCCGAAGCCCGTGGAAAGAAGTAAATGCGGACACGAAGTCCGGGGACCCGAAGTCCCTAAAGCGGTAAATGCTAGGCCGAAGCCCGTGGAAAGAAGTAAATGCGGACACGAAGTCCGGGGACCCGAAGTCCCTAAAGCGGTAAATGCTAGGCCAAAGCTCGTGTAAAGCAGTAAAGTGCGGACACGAAGTCCGGGGACCCGAAGTCCCTAAAGCAGTAAATGCTAGGCCGAAGCCCGTGGAAAGCAGTAAATGCGGACACGAAGTCCGGGGACCCGAAGTCCCTAAAGCAGCAAATGCTAGGCCGAAGCCCGTGGAAAGCAGTAAAGTGCGGACACGAAGTCCGGGGACCCGAAGTCCCTAAAGCAGCAAATGCTAGGCCGAAGCCCGTGGAAAGCAGTAAATGCGGACACGAAGTCCGGGGACCCGAAGTCCTTAAAGCAGCAAATGCTAGGCCGGAGCCCGTGGAAAGCAGTAAAGTGCGGACACGAAGTCCGGGGACCCGAAGTCCCTAAAGCAGCAAATGCTAGGCCGAAGCCCGTGGAAAGCAGTAAATGCGGACACGAAGTCCGGGGACCCGAAGTCCCTAAAGTCGTAAATGCTAGGCCGAAGCCCGTGGAAAGCGGTAAATGCGGACACGAAGTCCGGTGACCCGAAGTCCCAAAAGCAGTAAATGCTAGGCCGAAGCCCGTGGAAAGCAGTAAAGTGCGGACACGAAGTCCGGGGACCCGAAGTCCCTAAAGCAGCAAATGCTAGGCCGAAGCCCGTGGAAAGCAGTAAAGTGCGGACACGAAGTCCGGGGACCCGAAGTCCCTAAAGCAGTAAATGCTAGGCCGAAGCCCGTGGAAAGCAGTAAATGCGGACACGAAGTCCGGGGACCCGAAGTCCCTAAAGCAGTAAATGCTAGGCCGAAGCCCGTGGAAAGCAGTAAATGCGGACACGAAGTCCGGGGACCCGAAGTCCCTAAAGTGGTAAATGCTAGGCCGAAGCCCGTGGAAAGCGGTAAATGCGGACACGAAGTCTGGGGACCTGAAGTCCTTAAAGCAGCAAATGCAAGCCCAGAGCTCGTGGAAAGCAGTAAAGTGCGGACACGAAGTCCGGTGACCCGAAGTCCCTAAAGCAGTAAATGCTAGGCCGAAGCCCGTGGAAAGCAGTAAATGCGGACACGAAGTCCGGGGACCCGAAGTCCTTAAAGCAGCAAATGCTAGGCCGAAGCCCGTGGAAAGCAGTAAAGTGCGGACACGAAGTCCGAGGACCCGAAGTCCCTAAAGCGGGAAATGCTAGGCCGAAGCCCGTGGAAAGCAGTAAATGCGGACACGAAGTCCGGGGACCCGAAGTCCTTAAAGCAGCAAATGCTAGGCCGGAGCCCGTGGAAAGCAGTAAAGTGCGGACACGAAGTCCGGGGACCCGAAGTCCCTAAAGCAGTAAATGCTAGGCCGAAGCCCGTGGAAAAGTAAATGCGACACGAAGTCCGGGGACCCGAAGTCCCTAAAGCGGTAAGTGCTAGGCCGAAGCCCGTGGAAAGCAGTAAATGCGGACACGAAGTCCGGGGACCCGAAGTCCTAAAGCAGCAAATGCTAGGCCGAAGCCCGTGGAAAGCAGTAAAGTGCGGACACGAAGTCCGGGGACCCGAAGTCCCTAAAGCAGCAAATGCTAGGCCGAAGCCCGTGGAAAGCAGTAAAGTGCGGACACGAAGTCCGGGGACCCGAAGTCCCTAAAGCAGCAAATGCTAGGCCGAAGCCCGTGGAAAGCAGTAAAGTGCGGACACGAAGTCCGGGGACCCGAAGTCCCTAAAGCAGGAAATGCTAGGCCGAAGCCCGTGGAAAGCAGTAAATGCGGACACGAAGTCCGGGGACCCGAAGTCCTTAAAGCAGCAAATGCTAGGCCGAGCCCGTGGAAAGCAGTAAAGTGCGGACACGAAGTCCGGGGACCCGAAGTCCCTAAAGCAGTAAATGCTAGGCCGAAGCCCGTGGAAAGCAGTAAATGCGGACACGAAGTCCGGGGACCCGAAGTCCCTAAAGCAGTAAATGCTAGGCCGAAGCCCGTGGAAAGCAGTAAATGCGGACACGAAGTCCGGGGACCCGAAGTCCCTAAAGCGGTAAATGCTAGGCCGAAGCCCGTGGAAAGCAGTAAATGCGGACACGAAGTCCGGGGACCCGAAGTCCCTAAAGCGGTAAATGCTAGGCCGAACCCCGTGGAAAGCAGTAATGAGGACACGAAGTCCGGGACCCGAAGTCCCTAAAGCGGTAAATGCGGACACGAAGTCTGGGGACCCGAAGTCCTAAAGCAGCAAATGCTAGGCCAGAGCCCGTGGAAAGCAGTAAAGTGCGGACACGAAGTCCGGGGACCCGAAGTCCCTAAAGCAGCAAATGCTAGGCCGAAGCCCGTGGAAAGCAGTAAATGCGGACACGAAGTCCGGGGACCCGAAGTCCCTAAAGCAGGAAATGCTAGGCCGAAGCCCGTGGAAAGCAGTAAATGCGGACACGAAGTCCGGGGACCCGAAGTCCTAAAGCAGCAAATGCTAGGCCGGAGCCCGTGGAAAGCAGTAAAGTGCGGACACGAAGTCCGGGGACCCGAAGTCCCTAAAGCAGTAAATGCTAGGCCGAAGCCCGTGGAAAGCGTAAATGCGGACACGAAGTCCGGGGACCCGAAGTCCCTAAAGCGGTAAATGCTAGGCCGAAGCCCGTGGAAAGCAGTAAATGCGGACACGAAGTCCGGGGACCCGAAGTCCCTAAAGCGGTAATTGCTAGGCCGAAGCCCGTGGAAAGCAGTAAATGAGGACACGAAGTCCGGGGACCCGAAGTCCCTAAAGCGGTAAATGCGGACACGAAGTCTGGGGACCTGAAGTCCTTAAAGCAGCAAATGCATGGCCAGAGCTCGTGGAAAGCAGTAAAGTGCGGACACGAAGTCCGGGGACCCGAAGTCCCTAAAGCAGCAAATGCTAGGCCGAAGCCCGTGGAAAGCAGTAAAGTGCGGACACGAAGTCCGAGGACCCGAAGTCCCTAAAGCAGGAAATGCTAGGCCGAAGCCCGTGGAAAGCAGTAAATGCGGACACGAAGTCCGGGGACCCGAAGTCCCTAAAGCAGCAAATGCTAGGCCGAAGCCCGTGGAAAGCAGTAAAGTGCGGACACGAAGTCCGGGGACCCGAAGTCCCTAAAGCAGTAAATGCTAGGCCGAAGCCCGTGGAAAGCAGTAAATGCGGACACGAAGTCCGGGGACCCGAAGTCCCTAAAGCGGTAAGTGCTAGGCCGAAGCCCGTGGAAAGCAGTAAATGCGGACACGAAGTCCGGGGACCCGAAGTCCTAAAGCAGCAAATGCTAGGCCGGAGCCCGTGGAAAGCAGTAAAGTGCGGACACGAAGTCCGGGGACCCGAAGTCCCTAAAGCAGCAAATGCTAGGCAGAAGCCCCTGGAAAGCAGTAAAGTGCGGACACGAAGTCCGGGGACCCGAAGTCCCTAAAGCAGTAAATGCTAGGCCGAAGCCCGTGGAAAACCGTCAATGCGAACACGAAGTCCGGGACCCGAAGTCCCTAAAGCAGTAAATGCTAGGCCGAAGCCCGTGGAAAGCAGTAAATGCGGACACGAAGTCGGGGACCCGAAGTCCCTAAAGCGGTAAATGCTAGGCCGAAGCCCGTGGAAAGCAGTAAATGCGGACACGAAGTCCGGGGACCCGAAGTCCTTAAAGCAGCAAATGCAGGCCAGAGCCCGTGGAAAGCAGTAAAGTGCGGACACGAAGTCCGGGACCCGAAGTCCCTAAAGCAGTAAATGCTAGGCCGAAGCCCGTGGAAAGCAGTAAATGCGGACACGAAGTCCGGGGACCCGAAGTCCCTAAAGCAGCAAATGCTAGGCCGAAGCCCGTGGAAAGCAGTAAGTGCGGACACGAAGTCCGAGGACCCGAAGTCCCTAAAGCAGGAAATGCTAGGCCGAAGCCCGTGGAAAGCAGTAAATGCGGACACGAAGTCCGGGGACCCGAAGTCCCTAAAGCAGCAAATGCTAGGCCGAGCCCGTGGAAAGCAGTAAAGTGCGGACACGAAGTCCGGGGACCCGAAGTCCCTAAAGCAGTAAATGCTAGGCCGAAGCCCGTGGAAAACAGTAAATGCGGACACGAAGTCCGGGACCCGAAGTCCCTAAAGCGGTAATGCTAGGCCGAAGCCCGTGGAAAGCAGTAAATGCGGACACGAAGTCCGGGGACCCGAAGTCCTAGAGCAGCAAATGCTAGGCCGGAGCCCGTGGAAAGCAGTAAAGTGCGGACACGAAGTCCGGGGACCCGAAGTCCCTAAAGCAGCAAATGCTAGGCCGAAGCCCGTGGAAAGCAGTAAAGTGCGGACACGAAGTCCGGGGACCCGAAGTCCCTAAAGCAGCAAATGCTAGGCCGAAGCCCGTGGAAAGCAGTAAAGTGCGGACACGAAGTCCGAGGACCCGAAGTCCCTAAAGCGGGAAATGCTAGGCCGAAGCCCGTGGAAAGCAGTAAATGCGGACACGAAGTCCGGGGACCCGAAGTCCTTAAAGCAGCAAATGCTAGGCCGGAGCCCGTGGAAAGCAGTAAAGTGCGGACACGAAGTCCGGGGACCCGAAGTCCCTAAAGCAGTAAATGCTAGGCCGAAGCCCGTGGAAAACCGTAAATGCGAACACGAAGTCCGGGGACCCGAAGTCCCTAAAGCGGTAAATGCTAGGCCGAAGCCCGTGGAAAGCAGTAAATGCGGACACGAAGTCCGGGGACCCGAAGTCCCTAAAGCGGTAAATGCTAGGCCGAAGCCCGTGGAAAGCAGTAAATGCGGACACGAAGTCCGGGGACCCGAAGTCCCTAAAGCAGTAAATGCGGACACGAAGTCCGGGGACCCGAAGTCCCTTAAAGCAGCAAATGCAGGCCAGAGCCGTGGAAAGCAGTAAAGTGCGGACACGAAGTCCGGGGACCCGAAGTCCCTAAAGCAGCAAATGCTAGGCCGAAGCCCGTGGAAAGCAGTAAAGTGCGGACACGAAGTCCGAGGACCCGAAGTCCCTAAAGCAGGAAATGCTAGGCCGAAGCCCGTGGAAAGCAGTAAATGCGGACACGAAGTCCGGGGACCCGAAGTCCTTAAAGCAGCAAATGCTAGGCCGAAGCCCGTGGAAAGCAGTAAAGTGCGGACACGAAGTCCGGGGACCCGAAGTCCCTAAAGCAGTAAATGCTAGGCCGAAGCCCGTGGAAAGCAGTAAATGCGGACACGAAGTCCGAGGACCTGAAGTCCCTAAAGCGGGAAATGCTAGGCTGAAGCCCGTGGAAAGCAGTAAAATGCGGACACGAAGTCCGGGGACCCGAAGTCCTAAAGCAGCAAATGCTAGGCCGGAGCCCGTGGAAAGCAGTAAAGTGCGGACACGAAGTCCGGGGACCCGAAGTCCCTAAAGCAGCAAATGCTAGGCAGAAGCCCCTGGAAAGCAGTAAAGTGCGGACACGAAGTCCGGGGACCCGAAGTCCCTAAAGCAGTAAATGCTAGGCCGAAGCCCGTGGAAAACCGTCAATGCGAACACGAAGTCCGGGGACCCGAAGTCCCTAAAACAGTAACTGCTAGGCCGAAGCCCGTGGAAAGTAGTAAATGAGGACACGAAATCTGGGGACCCGAAGGCCCTAAAGTGGTAAATGCTAGGCCGAAGCCCGTGGAAAGCGGTAAATGCGGACACGAAGTCTGGGGACCTGAAGTCCTTAAAGCAGCAAATGCTAGGCCGAGCCCGTGGAAAGCAGTAAAGTGCGGACACGAAGTCCGGGGACCCGAAGTCCCTAAAGCAGTAAATGCTAGGCCGAAGCCCGTGGAAAGCAGTAAATGCGGACACGAAGTCCGGGGACCCGAAATCCCTAAAGCAGTAAATGCTAGGCCGAAGCCCGTGGAAAGCAGTAAAGTGCGGACACGAAGTCCGGGGACCCGAAGTCCCTAAAGCGGTAAATGCTAGGCCGAAGCCCGTGGAAAGCAGTAAATGCGGACACGAAGTCCGGGGACCCGAAGTCCCTAAAGCAGCAAATGCTAGGCCGGAGCCCGTGGAAAGCAGTAAAGTGCGGACACGAAGTCCGGGGACCCGAAGTCCCTAAAGCAGTAAATGCTAGGCCGAAGCCCGTGGAAAACCGTAAATGCGAACACGAAGTCCGGGGACCCGAAGTCCCTAAAGCGGTAAGTGCTAGGCCGAAGCCCGTGGAAAGCAGTAAATGCGGACACGAAGTCCGGGGACCCGAAGTCCTAAAGCAGCAAATGCTAGGCCGGAGCCCGTGGAAAGCAGTAAAGTGCGGACACGAAGTCCGGGGACCCGAAGTCCCTAAAGCAGCAAATGCTAGGCCGAAGCCCGTGGAAAGCAGTAAAGTGCGGACACGAAGTCCGGGGACCCGAAGTCCCTAAAGCAGCAAATGCTAGGCCGAAGCCCGTGGAAAGCAGTAAAGTGCGGACACGAAGTCCGGGGACCCGAAGTCCCTAAAGCAGCAAATGCTAGGCCGAAGCCCGTGGAAAGCAGTAAAGTGCGGACACGAAGTCCGGGGACCCGAAGTCCCTAAAGCAGCAAATGCTAGGCCGAAGCCCGTGGAAAGCAGTAAAGTGCGGACACGAAGTCCGGGGACCCGAAGTCCCTAAAGCAGTAAATGCTAGGCCGAAGCCCGTGGAAAGCAGTAAATGCGGACACGAAGTCCGGGGACCCGAAGTCCCTAAAGCAGTAAATGCTAGGCCGAAGCCCGTGGAAAGCAGTAAATGCGGACACGAAGTCCGGGGAACCGAAGTCCCTAAAGCGGTAAATGCTAGGCCGAAGCCCGTGGAAAGCAGTAAATGCGGACACGAAGTCCGGGGACACGAAGTCCCTAAAGCGGTAAATGCTAGGCCGAAGCCCGTGGAAAGCAGTAAATGAGGACACGAAGTCCGGGGACCCGAAGTCCCTAAAGCGGTAAATGCGGACACGAAGTCTGGGGACCTGAAGTCCTTAAAGCAGCAAATGCATGCCAGAGCTCGTGGAAAGCAGTAAAGTGCGGACACGAAGTCCGGGGACCCGAAGTCCCTAAAGCAGCAAATGCTAGGCCGAAGCCCGTGGAAAGCAGTAAAGTGCGGACACGAAGTCCGGGGACCCGAAGTCCCTAAAGCAGGAAATGCTAGGCCGGAGCCGTGGAAAGCAGTAAAGTGCGGACGCGAAGTCCGGGGACCCGAAGTCCCTAAAGCAGTAAATGCTAGGCCGAAGCCCGTGGAAAGCAGTAAATGCGGACACGAAGTCCGGGGACCGAAGTCCCTAAAGCAGTAAATGCTAGGGCGAAGCCCGTGGAAAGCAGTAAATGCGGACACGAAGTCCGGGGACCCGAAGTCCCTAAAGCAGTAAGTGCTGGCCGAAGCCCGTGGAAAGCAGTAAAGTGCGGACACGAAGTCCGGGGACCCGAAGTCCCTAAAGCGGTAATGCTAGGCCGAAGCCCGTGGAAAGCAGTAAATGAGGACACGAAGTCCGGGGACCCGAAGTCCTAAAGCGGTAAATGCGGACACGAAGTCTGGGGAACCTAAGTCCTTAAAGCAGCAACTATGGCCAGAGCTCGTGGAAAGCAGTAAAGTGCGGACACGAAGTCCGGGGACCCGAAGTCCCTAAAGCAGCAAATGCTAGGCGAAGCCCGTGGAAAGCAGTAAAGTGCGGACACGAAGTCCGAGGACCCGAAGTCCCTAAAGCAGGAAATGCTAGGCCGAAGCCCGGGAAAGCAGTAAATGCGGACACGAAGTCGGGGACCCGAAGTCCTTAAAGCAGCAAATGCTAGGCCGGAGCCCGTGGAAAGCAGTAATGCGGACACGAAGTCCGGGGACCCGAAGTCCCTAAAGCAGTAAATGCTAGGCCGAAGCCCGTGGAAAACCGTAAATGCGAACACGAAGTCCGGGACCCGAAGTCCCTAAAGCGGTAAGTGCTAGGCCGAAGCCCGTGGAAAGCAGTAAATGCGGACACGAAGTCCGGGACCCGAAGTCCCTAAAGCGGTAACTGCTAGGCCGAAGCCCGTGGAAGCAGTAAATGAGGACACGAAGTCCGGGGACCCGAAGTCCCTAAAGCGGTAAATGCGGACACGAAGTCTGGGGACCTGAAGTCCTTAAAGCAGCAAATGCATGGCCGAGCCGTGGAAAGCAGTAAAGTGCGGACACGAAGTCCGGGGACCCGAAGTCCCTAAAGCAACAAATGCTAGGCCGAAGCCCGTGGAAAGCAGTAAAGTGCGGACACGAAGTCCGAGGACCCGAAGTCCCTAAAGCAGGAAATGCTAGGCCGAAGCCCGTGGAAAGCAGTAAATGCGGACACGAAGTCCGGGGACCCGAAGTCCTTAAAGCAGCAAATGATAGGCCGGAGCCCGTGGAAAGCAGTAAAGTGCGGACACGAAGTCCGGGGACCCGAAGTTCCTAAAGCGGTAAGTGCTAGGCCGAAGCCCGAGGAAAGAAGTAAATGCGGACACAAAGTCCGAGGACCCGAAGTCCCTAAAGCGGTAACTGCTAGGCCGAAGCCCGTGGAAAGCAGTAAATGAGGACACGAAGTCCGGGGACCCGAAGTCCCTAAAGCGGTAAATGCGGACACGAAGTCTGGGACCCTGAAGTCCTTAAAGCAGCAAATGCATGGCCAGAGTCGGAGAAAGCAGTAAAGTGCGGACACGAAGTCCGGGGACCCGAAGTCCCTAAAGCAGCAAATGCTAGGCCGAAGCCCGTGGAAAGCAGTAAATGCGGACACGAAGTCCGAGGACCCGAAGTCCCTAAAGCATGAAATGCCAGGCCGAAGCCCGTGAAAGCAGTAATGCGGACACGAAGTCCGGGGACCCGAAGTCCTTAAAGCAGCAAATGCTAGGCCGGAGCCCCGTGAAAGCAGTAAAGTGCGGACACGAAGTCCGGGGACCCGAAGTCCCTAAAGCAGTAAATGCTAGGCCGAAGCCCGTGGAAAGCCGTAAATGCGGACACGAAGTCCGGGACCCGAAGTCCCTAAAGCAGTAAGTGCTAGGCCGAAGCCCGTGGAAAGCAGTAAATGCGGACACGAAGTCCGGGGACCCGAAGTCCCTAAAGCAGTAACTGCTAGGCCGAAGCCCGTGGAAAGCAGTAAATGAGGACACGAAGTCCGGGGACCCGAAGTCCCTAAAGCGGTAAATGCTAGGCCGAAGCCCGTGGAAAGCAGTAAATGCGGCGGACACGAAGTCCGGGACCCGAAGTCCTTAAACAGGCAAATGCTAGGCCGAAGCCCGTGGAAAACCGTAAATGCGAACACGAAGTCCGGGGACCCGAAGTCCCTAAAGCGGTAAGTGCTAGGCCGAAGCCCGTGGAAAGCAGTAAATGCGGACACGAAGTCCGGGGACCCGAAGTCCCTAAAGCAGTAAATGCTAGGCCGAAGCCCGTGGAAAACCGTAAATGCGAACACGAAGTCCGAGGACCCGAAGTCCCTAAAGCGGTAAGTGCTAGGCCGAAGCCCGTGGAAAGCAGTAAATGCGGACACGAAGTCCGGGGACCCGAAGTCCCTAAAGCAGTAAATGCTAGGCCGAAGCCCGTGGAAAGCAGTAAATGCGGACACGAAGTCCGGGGACCCGAAGTCCCTAAAGCGGTAAATGCGGACACGAAGTCTGGGGACCTGAAGTCCTTAAAGCAGCAAATGCATGGCCAGAGCTCGTGGAAAGCAGTAAAGTGCGGACACGAAGTCCGGGGACCCGAAGTCCCTAAAGCAGCAAATGCTAGGCCGAAGCCCGTGGAAAGCAGTAAATTGCGGACACGAAGTCCGAGGACCCGAAGTCCCTAAAGCAGGAAATGCCAGGCCGAAGCCCGTGGAAAGCAGTAAATGCGGACACGAAGTTCGGGGACCCGAAGTCCTTAAAGCAGCAAATGCTAGGCCGGAGCCCGTGGAAAGCAGTAAAGTGCGGACACGAAGTCCGGGGACCCGAAGTCCCTAAAGCAGTAAATGCTAGGCCGAAGCCCGTGGAAAACCGTAAATGCGAACACGAAGTCCGGGGACCCGAAGTCCCTAAAGCGGTAAGTGCTAGGCCGAAGCCCGTGGAAAGCAGTAAATGCGGACACGAAGTCCGGGGACCCGAAGTCCCTAAAGCGGTAACTGCTAGGCCGAAGCCCGTGGAAAGCAGTAAATGAGGACACGAAGTCCGGGGACCCGAAGTCCCTAAAGCGGTAAATGCGGACACGAAGTCTGTGGACCTTAAGTCCTTAAAGCAGCAAATGCATGGCCAGAGCTCGTGGAAAGCAGTAAAGTGCGGACACGAAGTCCGGGGACCCGAAGTCCCTAAAGCAGCAAATGCTAGGCCGAAGCCCGTGGAAAGCAGTAAAGTGCGGACACGAAGTCCGAGGACCCGAAGTCCCTAAAGCAGGAAATGCTAGGCCGAAGCCCGTGGAAAGCAGTAAATGCGGACACGAAGTCCGGGGACCCGAAGTCCTTAAAGCAGCAAATGCTAGGCCGAGCCCGTGGAAAAGCAGTAAAGTGCGGACACGAAGTCCGGGGACCCGAAGTCCCTAAAGCAGTAAATGCTAGGCCGAAGCCCGTGGAACCGTAAATGCGGACACGAAGTCCGGGGACCCGAAGTCCCTAAGCGGTAAGTGCTAGGCCGAAGCCCGTGGAAAGCAGTAAATGCGGACACGAAGTCCGGGGACCCGAAGTCCCTAAAGCGTAAATGCTAGGCCGAAGCCCGTGGAAAGCGTAAGCGGACACGAAGTCCGGGACCCGAATCCCTAAAGCGGTAAATGCTAGGCCGAAGCCCGTGGAAAGCAGTAAATGCGGACACGAAGTCCGGGGACCCGAAGTCCCTAAAGCAGTAAATGCTAGGCCGAGCCCGTGGAAAGCAGTAAATGCGGACACGAAGTCCGGGGACCCGAAGTCCCTAAAGCGCAAATGCTAGGCCGAAGCCCGTGGAAAGCAGTAAAGTGCGGACACGAAGTCCGGGACCCGAAGTCCCTAAAGCAGTAAATGCTAGGCCGAAGCCCGTGGAAAGCAGTAAAGTGCGGACACGAAGTCCGAGGACCCGAAGTCCCTAAAGCAGGAATGCTAGGCCGAAGCCCGTGGAAAGCAGTAAATGCGGACACGAAGTCCGGGGACCCGAAGTCCCTAAAGCAGCAATGCTAGGCCGGAGCCCGTGGAAAGCAGTAAGTGCGGACACGAAGTCCGGGGACCCGAAGTCCCTAAAGCAGTAAATGCTAGGCCGAAGCCCGTGGAAAGCAGTAAATGCGGACACGAAGTCCGGGGACCCGAAGTCCCTAAAGCGGTAAATGCTAGGCCGAAGCCCGTGGAAAGCAGTAAATGCGGACACGAAGTCCGGGGACCCGAAGTCCCCTAAAGCAGTAAATGCTAGGCCGAAGCCCGTGGAAAGCCGTAAATGCGAACACGAAGTCCGGGGACCCGAAGTCCCTAAAGCGGTAAGTGCTAGGCAGCCGAGCCCGTGGAAAGCAGTAAATGCGGACACGAAGTCCGGGGACCCGAAGTCCCTAAAGCGGTAACTGCTAGGCCGAAGCCCGTGAAAGCAGTAATGAGGACACGAAGTCCGGGGACCCGAAGTCCCTAAGCGGTAAAGCGGACACGAAGTCTGGGGACCTGAAGTCCTTAAAGCAGCAAATGCATGGCCAGAGCTCGTAGAAAGCAGTAAAGTGCGGACACGAAGTCCGGGGACCCGAAGTCCCTAAAGCAGCTAAATGCTAGGCCGAAGCCCGTGGAAGCAGTAAAGTGCGGACACGAAGTCCGAGGACCCGAAGTCCCTAAAGCAGGAAATGCTAGGCCGAAGCCCGTGGAAAGCAATAAATGCGGACACGAAGTCCGGGACCCGAAGTCCTTAAAGCAGCAAATGCTAGGCCGAGCCCGTGGAAAGCAGTAAAGTGCGGACACGAAGTCCGGGGACCCGAAGTCCCTAAAGCAGTAAATGCTAGGCCGAAGCCCGTGGAAAACCGTAAATGCGAACACGAAGTCCGGGGACCCGAAGTCCCTAAAGCGGTAAGTGCTAGGCCGAAGCCCGTGGAAGCCGTAAATGCGGACACGAGTCCGGGGACCCGAAGTCCCTAAAGCGGTAACTGCTAGGCCGAAGCCCGTGGAAAGCAGTAAATGCGGACACGAAGTCCGGGGACCCGAAGTCCCTAAAGCGTAAATGCTAGGCCGAAGCCCGTGGAAAGCGGTAAATGCGGACACACGAAGTCCGGGGACCTGAAGTCCTTAAAGCAGCAAATGCAAGGCCAGAGCTCGTGGAAAGCAAGTGCGGACACGAAGTCCGGGACCCGAAGTCCCTAAAGCAGTAAATGCTAGGCCGAAGCCCGTGGAAAGCCGTAAATGCGGACACGAAGTCCGGGGACCCGAAGTCCCTAAAGCGGTAATGCCTAGGCCGAAGCCCGTGGAAAGCAGTAAATGCGGACACGAAGTCCGGGGACCCGAAGTCCCTAAAGCAGTAAATGCTAGGCCGAAGCCCGTGGAAAGCAGTAAATGCGAACACGAAGTCCGGGACCCGAAGTCCCTAAAGCAGTAAATGCTAGGCCGAAGCCCGTGGAAAGCAGTAAATGCGGACACGAAGTCCGGGGACCCGAAGTCCCTAAAGCGGTAATGCTAGGCCGAAGCCCGTGAAAGCGTAAATGAGGACACGAAGTCCGGGGACCCGAAGTCCCTAAGCGGTAATGCGGACACAAGTCTGGGGACCTGAAGTCCTTAAAGCATCAAATGCTGGCCGAGCTCGTGGAAAGCAGTAAATGCGGACACGAAGTCCGGGGACCCGAAGTCCCTAAAGCGGTAAATGCTAGGCCGAAGCCCGTGGAAAGCAGTAAATGCGGACACGAAGTCCGGGGACCCGAAGTCCCTAAGCAGCAAATGCTAGGCCGAGCCCGTGGAAAGCAGTAAAGTGCGGACACGAAGTCCGGGGACCCGAAGTCCCTAAAGCAGCAAATGCTAGGCGAAGCCCGTGGAAAGCAGTAAATGCGGACACGAAGTCCGGGGACCCGAAGTCCCTAAAGCAGTAAATGCTAGGCCGAAGCCCGTGGAAAGCAGTAATGCGGACACGAAGTCCGGGCCCGAAGTCCCTAAAGCAGAAATGCTAGGCCGAAGCCCGTGGAAAGCAGTAAATGCGGACACGAAGTCCGGGGACCCGAAGTCCCTAAAGCACAAATGCTAGGCCGAAGCCCGTGGAAAGCAGTAAATGCGGACACGAAGTCCGGGGACCCGAAGTCCCTAAAGCAGCAATGCTAGGCCGAAGCCCGTGAAAGCAGTAAAGTGCGGACACGAAGTCCGGGGACCCGAAGTCCCTAAAGCAGCAAATGCTAGGCCGAAGCCCGTGGAAAGCAGTAAAGTGCGACACGAAGTCCGGGACCCGAAGTCCCTAAAGCGGAATGCTAGCCGAAGCCCGTGGAAAGCAGTAAATGCGGACACGAAGTCCGGGGACCCGAAGTCCTTACTAAAGCAGTAAATGCTAGGCCGAAGCCGTGGAAAGCAGTAAGTGCGGACACGAAGTCCGGGACCCGAAGTCCCTAAAGCAGTAAATGCTAGGCCGAAGCCCGTGGAAAACAGTAAATGCGGACACGAAGTCCGGGGACCCGAAGTCCCTAAAGCGGTAAGTGCTAGGCCGAAGCCCGTGGAAAGCAGTAAATGCGGACACGAAGTCCGGGACCCGAAGTCCCTAAAGCGGTAAATGCTAGGCCGAAGCCCGTGGAAAGCAGTAAATGCGGACACGACGAAGTCCGGGACCCTAAGTCCCTAAAGCGTAAATGCGGACACGAAGTCCGGGGACCCGAAGTCCCTAAAGCAGCAAGCTATGGCCGAGCCCGTGGAAAGCAGTAAAGTGCGGACACGAAGTCCGGGGACCCGAAGTCCCTAAAGCAGCAAATGCTAGGCCGAAGCCCGTGGAAAGCAGTAAAGTGCGGACACGAAGTCCGGGGACCCGAAGTCCCTAAAGCAGCAAATGCTAGGCCGAAGCCCGTGGAAAGCAGTAAATGCGGACACGAAGTCCGGGGACCCGAAGTCCTTAAAGCAGCAAATGCTAGGCCGGAGCCCGTGGAAAGCAGTAAAGTGCGGACACGAAGTCCGGGGACCCGAAGTCCCTAAAGCAGTAAATGCTAGGCCGAAGCCCGTGGAAAACCGTAAATGCGAACACGAAGTCCGGGGACCCGAAGTCCCTAAAGCGGTAAGTGCTAGGCCGAAGCCCGTGGAAAGCAGTAAATGAGGACACGAAGTCCGGGGACCCGAAGTCCCTAAAGCAGTAAATGCTAGGCCGAAGCCCGTGGAAAACCGTAAATGCGAACACGAAGTCCGGGGACCCGAAGTCCCTAAAGCGGTAAGTGCTAGGCCGAAGCCCGTGGAAAGCAGTAAATGCGGACACGAAGTCCGGGGACCCGAAGTCCCTAAAGCGGTAAATGCTAGGCCGAAGCCCGTGAAAGCAGTAAATGCGGACACGAAGTCCGGGGACCCGAAGTCCCTAAAGCGTAAATGCGGACACGAAGTCCTGGGGACCTGAAGTCCTTAAAGCAGCAAATGCATGGCCAGAGCTCGTGGAAAGCAGTAAAGTGCGGACACGAAGTCCGGGGACCCGAAGTCCCTAAAGCAGCAAATGCTAGGCCGAAGCCCGTGGAAGCAGTAAATTGCGGACACGAAGTCCGGGACCCGAAGTCCCTAAAGCAGGAATGCCAGGCCGAAGCCCGTGGAAAGCAGTAAATGCGGACACGAAGTCCGGGACCCGAAGTCCTTAAAGCAGCAAATGCTAGGCCGAGCCCGTGGAAAGCAGTAAGTGCGGACACGAAGTCCGGGGACCCAAGTCCCTAAAGCAGTAATGCTAGGCCGAAGCCCGTGGAAACCGTAAATGCGGACACGAAGTCCGGGGACCCGAAGTCCCTAAAGCGGTAATGCTAGGCCGAAGCCCGTGGAAAGCAGTAAATGCGGACACGAAGTCCGGGGACCCGAAGTCCTAAAGCAGTAAATGCTAGGCCGAAGCCCGTGGAAAGCAGTAAATGCGGACACGAAGTCCGGGACCCGAAGTCCCTAAGCGTAAATGCTAGGCCGAAGCCCGTGGAAAGCAGTAAATGCGGACACGAAGTCCGGGGACCCGAAGTCCCTAAAGCAGCAAATGCTAGGCCAAGCCCGTGGAAGCAGTAAAGTGCGGACACGAAGTCCGGGGACCCGAAGTCCCTAAAGCAGTAAATGCTAGGCCGAATCCCGTGGAAAGCAGTAAATGCGGACACGAAGTCCGGGGACCCGAAGTCCCTAAAGCGTAATGCTAGGCCGAAGCCCGTGGAAAGCAGTAAATGCGGACACGAAGTCCGGGGACCCGAAGTCCCTAAAGCAGTAATGCTAGGCCGAAGCCCGTGGAAACCGTAAATGCGAACACGAAGTCCGGGGACCCGAAGTCCCTAAAGCGGTAAGTGCTAGGCCGAGCCCGTGGAAAGCAGTAAATGCGGACACGAAGTCCGGGACCCGAAGTCCCTAAAGCGGTAACTGCTAGGCCGGCCCGTGGAAAGCAGTAAATGCGGACACAAGTCCGGGAACCCGAATCCCTAAAGCGGTAATGCGTACACGAAGTCTGGGACCTGAAGTCCTTAAAGCAGCAAATGCATGGCCAGAGCTCGTGGAAAGCAGTAAAGTGCGGACACGAAGTCCGGGGACCCGAAGTCCCTAAAGCAGTAAATGCTAGGCCCGAAGCCCGTGGAAAGCAGTAAATGCGGACACGAAGTCCGGGGACCCGAAGTCCTAAAGCAGCAAATGCTAGGCCGAAGCCCGTGGAA
>NW_022204161.1:0-26104 GCF_007655135.1 Punica granatum
CTTTTACTGCTTTCCTCGGGCTTCGGCCTAGTGACTTTACTGCTTTCCGGACTTCGCGTCCACGGACTTCGCGTCCATTTTACTGCTTTCCTCGGGCTTCGGCCTAGTGACTTTACTGCTTTCCGGACTTCGCGTCCACGGACTTCGCGTCCATTTTACTGCTTTCCTCGGGCTTCGGCCTAGTGACTTTACTGCTTTCCGGACTTCGCGTCCACGGACTTCGCGTCCATTTTACTGCTTTCCTCGGGCTTCGGCCTAGTGACTTTACTGCTTTCCGGACTTCGCGTCCACGGACTTCGCGTCCATTTTACTGCTTTCCTCGGGCTTCGGCCTAGTGACTTTACTGCTTTCCGGACTTCGCGTCCACGGACTTCGCGTCCATTTTACTGCTTTCCTCGGGCTTCGGCCTAGTGACTTTACTGCTTCCGGACTTCGCGTCCATTTTACTGCTTTCCTCGGGCTTCGGCCTAGTGACTTTACTGCTTTCCGGACTTCGCGTCCACGGACTTCGCGTCCATTTTACTGCTTTCCTCGGGCTTCGGCCTAGTGACTTTACTGCTTTCCGGACTTCGCGTCCACGGACTTCGCGTCCATTTTACTGCTTTCCTCGGGCTTCGGCCTAGTGACTTTACTGCTTTCCGGACTTCGCGTCCACGGACTTCGCGTCCATTTTACTGCTTTCCTCGGGCTTCGGCCTAGTGACTTTACTGCTTTCCGGACTTCGCGTCCACGGACTTCGCGTCCATTTTACTGCTTTCCTCGGGCTTCGGCCTAGTGACTTTACTGCTTTCCGGACTTCGCGTCCATTTTACTGCTTTCCTCGGGCTTCGGCCTAGTGACTTTACTGCTTTCCGGACTTCGCGTCCACGGACTTCGCGTCCATTTTACTGCTTTCCTCGGGCTTCGGCCTAGTGACTTTACTGCTTTCCGGACTTCGCGTCCACGGACTTCGCGTCCATTTTACTGCTTTCCTCGGGCTTCGGCCTAGTGACTTTACTGCTTCCGGACTTCGCGTCCATTTTACTGCTTTCCTCGGGCTTCGGCCTAGTGACTTTACTGCTTTCCGGACTTCGCGTCCACGGACTTCGCGTCCATTTTACTGCTTTCCTCGGCTTCGGCCTAGTGACTTTACTGCTTTCCGGACTTCGCGTCCACGGACTTCGCGTCCATTTTACTGCTTTCCTCGGGCTTCGGCCTAGTGACTTTACTGCTTTCCGGACTTCGCGTCCACGGACTTCGCGTCCATTTTACTGCTTTCCTCGGGCTTCGGCCTAGTGACTTTACTGCTTTCCGGACTTCGCGTCCACGGACTTCGCGTCCACGGACTTCGCGTCCACGGACTTCGCGTCCATTTTACTGCTTTCCTCGGGCTTCGGCCTAGTGACTTTACTGCTTTCCGGACTTCGCGTCCACGGACTTCGCGTCCATTTTACTGCTTCCCTCGGGTTTCGGCCTAGTGACTTTACTGCTTTCCGGACTTCGCGTCCACGGACTTCGCGTCCACGGACTTCGCGTCCATTTTACTGCTTCCCTCGGGCTTCGGCCTAGTGACTTTACTGCTTTCCGGACTTCGCGTCCACGGACTTCGCGTCCATTTTACTGCTTTCCTCGGGCTTCGGCCTAGTGACTTTACTGCTTTCCGGACTTCGCGTCCACGGACTTCGCGTCCATTTTACTGCTTTCCTCGGGCTTCGGCCTAGTGACTTTACTGCTTTCCGGACTTCGCGTCCACGGACTTCGCGTCCATTTTACTGCTTTCCTCGGCTTCGGCCTAGTGACTTTACTGCTTTCCGGACTTCGCGTCCATTTTACTGCTTTCCTCGGGCTTCGGCCTAGTGACTTTACTGCTTTCCGGACTTCGCGTCCACGGACTTCGCGTCCATTTTACTGCTTTCCTCGGGCTTCGGCCTAGTGACTTTACTGCTTTCCGGACTTCGCGTCCACGGACTTCGCGTCCATTTTACTGCTTTCCTCGGGCTTCGGCCTAGTGACTTTACTGCTTTCCGGACTTCGCGTCCACGGACTTCGCGTCCATTTTACTGCTTTCCTCGGGCTTCGGCCTAGTGACTTTACTGCTTTCCGGACTTCGCGTCCACGGACTTCGCGTCCATTTTACTGCTTTCCTCGGGCTTCGGCCTAGTGACTTTACTGCTTTCCGGACTTCGCGTCCACGGACTTCGCGTCCATTTTACTGCTTCCCTCGGGCTTCGGCCTAGTGACTTTACTGCTTTCCGGACTTCGCGTCCACGGACTTCGCGTCTACGGACTTCGCGTCCACGGACTTCGCGTCCATTTTACTGCTTTCCTCGGGCTTCGGCCTAGTGACTTTACTGCTTTCCGGACTTCGCGTCCACGGACTTCGCGTCCATTTTACTGCTTCCCTCGGGCTTCGGCCTAGTGACTTTACTGCTTTCCGGACTTCGCGTCCACGGACTTCGCGTCCACGGACTTCGCGTCCATTTTACTGCTTTCCTCGGCTTCGGCCTAGTGACTTTACTGCTTTCGGACTTCGCGTCCACGGACTTCGCGTCCATTTTACTGCTTTCCTCGGGCTTCGGCCTAGTGACTTTACTGCTTTCCGGACTTCGCGTCCCCGGACTTCGCGTCCACGGACTTCGCGTCCATTTTACTGCTTTCCTCGGGCTTCGGCCTAGTGACTTTACTGCTTTCCGGACTTCGCGTCCACGGACTTCGCGTCCATTTTACTGCTTTCCTCGGGCTTCGGCCTAGTGACTTTACTGCTTTCCGGACTTCGCGTCCACGGACTTCGCGTCCATTTTACTGCTTTCCTCGGGCTTCGGCCTAGTGACTTTACTGCTTTCCGGACTTCGCGTCCACGGACTTCGCGTCCATTTTACTGCTTTCCTCGGGCTTCGGCCTAGTGACTTTACTGCTTTCCGGACTTCGCGTCCACGGACTTCGCGTCCACGGACTTCGCGTCCATTTTACTGCTTTCCTCGGGCTTCGGCCTAGTGACTTTACTGCTTTCCGGACTTCGCGTCCACGGACTTCGCGTCCATTTTACTGCTTTCCTCGGGCTTCGGCCTAGTGACTTTACTGCTTTCCGGACTTCGCGTCCACTTCGGACTTCGCGTCCATTTTACTGCTTTCCTCGGGCTTCGGCCTAGTGACTTTACTGCTTTCCGGACTTCGCGTCCACGGACTTCGCGTCCATTTTACTGCTTTCCTCGGGCTTCGGCCTAGTGACTTTACTGCTTTCCGGACTTCGCGTCCACGGACTTCGCGTCCATTTTACTGCTTTCCTCGGGCTTCGGCCTAGTGACTTTACTGCTTTCCGGACTTCGCGTCCACGGACTTCGCGTCCATTTTACTGCTTTCCTCGGGCTTCGGCCTAGTGACTTTACTGCTTTCCGGACTTCGCGTCCACGGACTTCGCGTCCATTTTACTGCTTTCCTCGGGCTTCGGCCTAGTGACTTTACTGCTTTCCGGACTTCGCGTCCATTTTACTGCTTTCCTCGGGCTTCGGCCTAGTGACTTTATCGCTTTCCGGACTTCGCGTCCATTTTACTGCTTTCCTCGGGCTTCGGCCTAGTGACTTTACTGCTTTCCGGACTTCGCGTCCACGGACTTCGCGTCCATTTTACTGCTTTCCTCGGGCTTCGGCCTAGTGACTTTACTGCTTTCCGGACTTCGCGTCCATTTTACTGCTTTCCTCGGGCTTCGGCCTAGTGACTTTACTGCTTTCGGGACTTCGCGTCCACGGACTTCGCGTCCATTTTACTGCTTTCCTCGGGCTTCGGCCTAGTGACTTTACTGCTTTCCGAACTACGCGTCCACGGACTTCGCGTCCATTTTACTGCTTTCCTCGGGCTTCGGCCTAGTGACTTTATCGCTTTCCGGACTTCGCGTCCACGGACTTCGCGTCCATTTTACTGCTTTCCTCGGGCTTCGGCCTAGTGACTTTACTGCTTTCCGGACTTCGCGTCCACGGACTTCGCGTCCATTTTACTGCTTTCCTCGGGCTTCGGCCTAGTGACTTTACTGCTTTCCGGACTTCGCGTCCACGGACTTCGCGTCCATTTTACTGCTTTCCTCGGGCTTCGGCCTAGTGACTTTACTGCTTTCCGGACTTCGCGTCCACGGACTTCGCGTCCATTTTACTGCTTTCCTCGGCTTCGGCCTAGTGACTTTACTGCTTTCCGGACTTCGCGTCCACGGACTTCGCGTCTACGGACTTCGCTTCCACGGACTTCGCGTCCATTTTACTGCTTTCCTCGGCTTCGGCCTAGTGACTTTACTGCTTTCCGGACTTCGCGTCCACGGACTTCGCGTCCATTTTACTGCTTTCCTCGGGCTTCGGCCTAGTGACTTTACTGCTTTCGGACTTCGCGTCCACTTCGCGTCCACGGACTTCGCGTCCATTTTACTGCTTTCCTCGGGCTTCGGCCTAGTGACTTTACTGCTTTCCGGACTTCGCGTCCACGGACTTCGCGTCCATTTTACTGCTTTCCTCGGGCTTCGGCCTAGTGACTTTACTGCTTTCCGGACTTCGCGTCCACGGACTTCGCGTCCATTTTACTGCTTTCCTCGGGCTTCGGCCTAGTGACTTTACTGCTTTCCGGACTTCGCGTCCACGGACTTCGCGTCCATTTTACTGCTTTCCTCGGGCTTCGGCCTAGTGACTTTACTGCTTTCCGGACTTCGCGTCCACGGACTTCGCGTCCATTTTACTGCTTTCCTCGGGCTTCGGCCTAGTGACTTTACTGCTTTCCGGACTTCGCGTCCACGGACTTCGCGTCCATTTTACTGCTTTCCTCGGGCTTCGGCCTAGTGACTTTACTGCTTTCCGGACTTCGCGTCCACGGACTTCGCGTCCATTTTACTGCTTTCCTCGGGCTTCGGCCTAGTGACTTTACTGCTTTCCGGACTTCGCGTCCACGGACTTCGCGTCCATTTTACTGCTTTCCTCGGGCTTCGGCCTAGTGACTTTACTGCTTTCCGGACTTCGCGTCCACGGACTTCGCGTCCACGGACTTCGCGTCCATTTTACTGCTTTCCTCGGGCTTCGGCCTAGTGACTTTACTGCTTTCCGGACTTCGCGTCCACGGACTTCGCGTCCATTTTACTGCTTTCCTCGGGCTTCGGCCTAGTGACTTTACTGCTTTCCGGACTTCGCGTCCACGGACTTCGCGTCCATTTTACTGCTTTCCTCGGGCTTCGGCCTAGTGACTTTACTGCTTTCCGGACTTCGCGTCCACGGACTTCGCGTCCATTTTACTGCTTTCCTCGGGCTTCGGCCTAGTGACTTTACTGCTTTCCGGACTTCGCGTCCACGGACTTCGCGTCCATTTTACTGCTTTCCTCGGGCTTCGGCCTAGTGACTTTACTGCTTTCCGGACTTCGCGTCCACGGACTTCGCGTCCATTTTACTGCTTTCCTCGGGCTTCGGCCTAGTGACTTTACTGCTTTCCGGACTTCGCGTCCACGGACTTCGCGTCCATTTTACTGCTTTCCTCGGGCTTCGGCCTAGTGACTTTACTGCTTTCCGGACTTCGCGTCCACGGACTTCGCGTCCATTTTACTGCTTTCCTCGGGCTTCGGCCTAGTGACTTTACTGCTTTCCGGACTTCGCGTCCACGGACTTCGCGTCCATTTTACTGCTTTCCTCGGGTTTCGGCCTAGTGACTTTACTGCTTTCCGGACTTCGCGTCCACGGACTTCGCGTCCATTTTACTGCTTTCCCTCGGCTTCGGCCTAGTGACTTTACTGCTTTCCGGACTTCGCGTCCACGGACTTCGCGTCTACGGACTTCGCGTCCACGGACTTCGCGTCCATTTTACTGCTTTCCTCGGGCTTCGGCCTAGTGACTTTACTGCTTTCCGGACTTCGCGTCCACGGACTTCGCGTCCATTTTACTGCTTCCTCGGGCTTCGGCCTAGTGACTTTACTGCTTTCCGGACTTCGCGTCCACGGACTTCGCGTCCACGGACTTCGCGTCCATTTTACTGCTTTCCTCGGGCTTCGGCCTAGTGACTTTACTGCTTTCCGGACTTCGCGTCCACGGACTTCGCGTCCATTTTACTGCTTTCCTCGGGCTTCGGCCTAGTGACTTTACTGCTTTCCGGACTTCGCGTCCACGGACTTCGCGTCCACGCTTTTCCATTTTACTGCTTTCCTCGGGCTTCGGCCTAGTGACTTTACTGCTTTCCGGACTTCGCGTCCACGGACTTCGCGTCCATTTTACTGCTTTCCTCGGGCTTCGGCCTAGTGACTTTACTGCTTTCCGGACTTCGCGTCCACGGACTTCGCGTCCATTTTACTGCTTTCCTCGGGCTTCGGCCTAGTGACTTTACTGCTTTCCGGACTTCGCGTCCACGGACTTCGCGTCCATTTTACTGCTTCCCTCGGGCTTCGGCCTAGTGACTTTACTGCTTTTCGGACTTCGCGTCCACGGACTTCGCGTCCACGGACTTCGCGTCCATTTTACTGCTTTCCTCGGGCTTCGGCCTAGTGACTTTACTGCTTTCCGGACTTCGCGTCCACGGACTTCGCGTCCATTTTACTGCTTTCCTCGGGCTTCGGCCTAGTGACTTTACTGCTTTCCGGACTTCGCGTCCACGGACTTCGCGTCCACGGACTTCGCGTCCATTTTACTGCTTTCCTCGGGCTTCGGCCTAGTGACTTTACTGCTTTCCGGACTTCGCGTCCACGGACTTCGCGTCCATTTTACTGCTTTCCTCGGGCTTCCGCCTAGTGACTTTACTGCTTTCCGGACTTCGCGTCCACGGACTTCGCGTCCATTTTACTGCTTTCCTCGGGCTTCGGCCTAGTGACTTTACTGCTTTCCGGACTTCGCGTCCACGGACTTCGCGTCCATTTTACTGCTTTCCTCGGGCTTCGGCCTAGTGACTTTACTGCTTTCCGGACTTCGCGTCCACGGACTTCGCGTCCATTTTACTGCTTTCCTCGGGCTTCGGCCTAGTGACTTTACTGCTTTCCGGACTTCGCGTCCATTTTACTGCTTCCTCGGGCTTCGGCCTAGTGACTTTATCGCTTTCCGGACTTCGCGTCCATTTTACTGCTTTCCTCGGCTTCGGCCTAGTGACTTTACTGCTTTCCGGACTTCGCGTCCACGGACTTCGCGTCCATTTTACTGCTTTCCTCGGGCTTCGGCCTAGTGACTTTACTGCTTTCCGACTTCGCGTCCATTTTACTGCTTTCCTCGGGCTTCGGCCTAGTGACTTTACTGCTTTCCGGACTTCGCGTCCACGGACTTCGCGTCCATTTTACTGCTTTCCTCGGCTTCGGCCTAGTGACTTTACTGCTTTCCGGACTTCGCGTCCACGGACTTCGCGTCCATTTTACTGCTTTCCTCGGGCTTCGGCCTAGTGACTTTACTGCTTTCCGGACTTCGCGTCCACGGACTTCGCGTCCATTTTACTGCTTTCCTCGGGCTTCGGCCTAGTGACTTTACTGCTTTCCGGACTTCGCGTCCACGGACTTCGCGTCCATTTTACTGCTTTCCTCGGGCTTCGGCCTAGTGACTTTACTGCTTTCCGGACTTCGCGTCCACGGACTTCGCGTCCATTTTACTGCTTTCCTCGGGCTTCGGCCTAGTGACTTTACTGCTTTCCGGACTTCGCGTCCACGGACTTCGCGTCCATTTTACTGCTTTCCTCGGGCTTCGGCCTAGTGACTTTACTGCTTCCGGACTTCGCGTCCACTACTTCGCGTCCACGGACTTCGCGTCCACGGACTTCGCGTCCATTTTACTGCTTTCCTCGGGCTTCGGCCTAGTGACTTTACTGCTTTCCGGACTTCGCGTCCACGGACTTCGCGTCCATTTTACTGCTTTCCTCGGGCTTCGGCCTAGTGACTTTACTGCTTTCCGGACTTCGCGTCCACGGACTTCGCGTCCACGACTTCGCGTCCATTTTACTGCTTTCCTCGGGCTTCGGCCTAGTGACTTTACTGCTTTCCGGACTTCGCGTCCACGGACTTCGCGTCCATTTTACTGCTTTCCTCGGGCTTCGGCCTAGTGACTTTACTGCTTTCCGGACTTCGCGTCCACGGACTTCGCGTCCATTTTACTGCTTTCCTCGGGCTTCGGCCTAGTGACTTTACTGCTTTCCGGACTTCGCGTCCACGGACTTCGCGTCCATTTTACTGCTTTCCTCGGGCTTCGGCCTAGTGACTTTACTGCTTTCCGGACTTCGCGTCCACGGACTTCGCGTCCATTTTACTGCTTTCCTCGGGCTTCGGCCTAGTGACTTTACTGCTTTCCGGACTTCGCGTCCACGGACTTCGCGTCCATTTTACTGCTTTCCTCGGGCTTCGGCCTAGTGACTTTACTGCTTTCCGGACTTCGCGTCCACGGACTTCGCGTCCATTTTACTGCTTTCCTCGGGCTTCGGCCTAGTGACTTTACTGCTTTCCGGACTTCGCGTCCACGGACTTCGCGTCCATTTTACTGCTTTCCTCGGGCTTCGGCCTAGTGACTTTACTGCTTTCCGGACTTCGCGTCCACGACTTCGCGTCCATTTTACTGCTTTCCTCGGGCTTCGGCCTAGTGACTTTACTGCTTTCCGGACTTCGCGTCCACGGACTTCGCGTCCATTTTACTGCTTCCTCGGGCTTCGGCCTAGTGACTTTACTGCTTTCCGGACTTCGCGTCCACGGACTTCGCGTCCACGGACTTCGCGTCCACGGACTTCGCGTCCATTTTACTGCTTTCCTCGGGCTTCGGCCTAGTGACTTTACTGCTTTCCGGACTTCGCGTCCACGGACTTCGCGTCCATTTTACTGCTTTCCTCGGGCTTCGGCCTAGTGACTTTACTGCTTTCCGGACTTCGCGTCCACGGACTTCGCGTCCATTTTACTGCTTTCCTCGGGCTTCGGCCTAGTGACTTTACTGCTTTCCGGACTTCGCGTCCACGGACTTCGCGTCCATTTTACTGCTTTCCTCGGGCTTCGGCCTAGTGACTTTACTGCTTTCCGGACTTCGCGTCCACGGACTTCGCGTCCATTTTACTGCTTTCCTCGGGCTTCGGCCTAGTGACTTTACTGCTTTCCGGACTTCGCGTCCACGGACTTCGCGTCCATTTTACTGCTTTCCTCGGGCTTCGGCCTAGTGACTTTACTGCTTTCCGGACTTCGCGTCCACGGACTTCGCGTCCATTTTACTGCTTTCCTCGGGCTTCGGCCTAGTGACTTTATCGCTTTCCGGACTTCGCGTCCACGGACTTCGCGTCCATTTTACTGCTTTCCTCGGGCTTCGGCCTAGTGACTTTACTGCTTTCCGGACTTCGCGTCCACGGACTTCGCGTCCACGGACTTCGCGTCCATTTTACTGCTTTCCTCGGGCTTCGGCCTAGTGACTTTACTGCTTTCCGGACTTCGCGTCCACGGACTTCGCGTCCATTTTACTGCTTTCCTCGGGCTTCGGCCTAGTGACTTTACTGCTTTCCGGACTTCGCGTCCACGGACTTCGCGTCCATTTTACTGCTTTCCTCGGGCTTCGGCCTAGTGACTTTACTGCTTTCCGGACTTCGCGTCCACGGACTTCGCGTCCATTTTACTGCTTTCCTCGGGCTTCGGCCTAGTGACTTTACTGCTTTCCGGACTTCGCGTCCACGGACTTCGCGTCCATTTTACTGCTTTCCTCGGGCTTCGGCCTAGTGACTTTACTGCTTTCCGGACTTCGCGTCCACGGACTTCGCGTCCATTTTACTGCTTTCCTCGGGCTTCGGCCTAGTGACTTTACTGCTTTCCGGACTTCGCGTCCACGGACTTCGCGTCCATTTTACTGCTTTCCTCGGGCTTCGGCCTAGTGACTTTACTGCTTTCCGGACTTCGCGTCCACGGACTTCGCGTCCATTTTACTGCTTTCCTCGGGCTTCGGCCTAGTGACTTTACTGCTTTCCGGACTTCGCGTCCACGGACTTCGCGTCCATTTTACTGCTTTCCTCGGGTTTCGGCCTAGTGACTTTACTGCTTTCCGGACTTCGCGTCCACGGACTTCGCGTCCATTTTACTGCTTCCCTCGGCTTCGGCCTAGTGACTTTACTGCTTTCCGGACTTCGCGTCCACGGACTTCGCGTCTACGGACTTCGCGTCCACGGACTTCGCGTCCATTTTACTGCTTTCCTCGGGCTTCGGCCTAGTGACTTTACTGCTTTCCGGACTTCGCGTCCACGGACTTCGCGTCCATTTTACCGCTTTTCTCGGGCTTCGGCCTAGTGACTTTACTGCTTTCCGGACTTCGCGTTCACGGACTTCGCGTCCACGACTTCGCGTCCATTTACTGCTTCCTCGGCTTCGGCCTAGTGACTTTACTGCTTTCCGGACTTCGCGTCCACGGACTTCGCGTCCATTTTACTGCTTCCCTCGGGCTTCGGCCTAGTGACTTTACTGCTTTCCGGACTTCGCGTCCACGGACTTCGCGTCCACGACTTCGCGTCCATTTTACTGCTTTCCTCGGGCTTCGGCCTAGTGACTTTACTGCTTTCCGGACTTCGCGTCCACGGACTTCGCGTCCATTTTACTGCTTTCCTCGGGCTTCGGCCTAGTGACTTTACTGCTTTCCGGACTTCGCGTCCACGGACTTCGCGTCCATTTTACTGCTTTCCTCGGGCTTCGGCCTAGTGACTTTACTGCTTTCCGGACTTCGCGTCCACGGACTTCGCGTCCATTTTACTGCTTTCCTCGGGCTTCGGCCTAGTGACTTTACTGCTTCCGACTTCGCGTCCGACTTCGCGTCCACGGACTTCGCGTCCATTTTACTGCTTTCCTCGGGCTTCGGCCTAGTGACTTTACTGCTTTCCGGACTTCGCGTCCACGGACTTCGCGTCCATTTTACTGCTTTCCTCGGGCTTCGGCCTAGTGCTTTACTGCTTTCCGGACTTCGCTTCCCGGACTTCGCGTCCACGGACTTCGCGTCCATTTTACTGCTTTCCTCGGGCTTCGGCCTAGTGACTTTACTGCTTTCCGGACTTCGCGTCCACGGACTTCGCGTCCATTTTACTGCTTTCCTCGGGCTTCGGCCTAGTGACTTTACTGCTTTCCGGACTTCGCGTCCACGGACTTCGCGTCCATTTTACTGCTTTCCTCGGGCTTCGGCCTAGTGACTTTACTGCTTTCCGGACTTCGCGTCCACGGACTTCGCGTCCATTTTACTGCTTTCCTCGGGCTTCGGCCTAGTGACTTTACTGCTTTCCGGACTTCGCGTCCACGGACTTCGCGTCCATTTTACTGCTTTCCTCGGGCTTCGGCCTAGTGACTTTACTGCTTTCCGGACTTCGCGTCCATTTTACTGCTTTCCTCGGGCTTCGGCCTAGTGACTTTATCGCTTTCCGGACTTCGCGTCCATTTTACTGCTTTCCTCGGGCTTCGGCCTAGTGACTTTACTGCTTTCCGGACTTCGCGTCCACGGACTTCGCGTCCATTTTACTGCTTTCCTCGGGCTTCGGCCTAGTGACTTTACTGCTTTCCGGACTTCGCGTCCATTTTACTGCTTTCCTCGGGCTTCGGCCTAGTGACTTTACTGCTTTCCGGACTTCGCGTCCACGGACTTCGCGTCCATTTTACTGCTTTCCTCGGGCTTCGGCCTAGTGACTTTACTGCTTTCCGGACTTCGCGTCCACGGACTTCGCGTCCATTTTACTGCTTTCCTCGGGCTTCGGCCTAGTGACTTTACTGCTTTCCGGACTTCGCGTCCACGGACTTCGCGTCCATTTTACTGCTTTCCTCGGGCTTCGGCCTAGTGACTTTACGCTTTCCGGACTTCGCGTCCACGGACTTCGCGTCCATTTTACTGCTTTCCTCGGGCTTCGGCCTAGTGACTTTACTGCTTTCCGGACTTCGCGTCCACGGACTTCGCGTCCATTTTACTGCTTTCCTCGGGCTTCGGCCTAGTGACTTTACTGCTTTCCGGACTTCGCGTCCACGGACTTCGCGTCCATTTTACTGCTTTCCTCGGGCTTCGGCCTAGTGACTTTACTGCTTTTCCGGACTTCGCGTCCACGGACTTCGCGTCTACGGACTTCGCGTCCACGGACTTCGCGTCCATTTTACTGCTTTCCTCGGGCTTCGGCCTAGTGACTTTACTGCTTTCCGGACTTCGCGTCCACGGACTTCGCGTCCATTTTACTGCTTCCTCGGGCTTCGGCCTAGTGACTTTACTGCTTTCCGGCTTCGCGTCCACGGACTTCGCGTCCACGGACTTCGCGTCCATTTTACTGCTTTCCTCGGGCTTCGGCCTAGTGACTTTACTGCTTTCCGGACTTCGCGTCCACGGACTTCGCGTCCATTTTACTGCTTTCCTCGGGCTTCGGCCTAGTGACTTTACTGCTTTCCGGACTTCGCGTCCACGGACTTCGCGTCCATTTTACTGCTTTCCTCGGGCTTCGGCCTAGTGACTTTACTGCTTTCCGGACTTCGCGTCCACGGACTTCGCGTCCATTTTACTGCTTTCCTCGGGCTTCGGCCTAGTGACTTTACTGCTTTCCGGACTTCGCGTCCACGGACTTCGCGTCCATTTTACTGCTTTCCTCGGGCTTCGGCCTAGTGACTTTACTGCTTTCCGGACTTCGCGTCCACGGACTTCGCGTCCATTTTACTGCTTTCCTCGGGCTTCGGCCTAGTGACTTTACTGCTTTCCGGACTTCGCGTCCACGGACTTCGCGTCCATTTTACTGCTTTCCTCGGGCTTCGGCCTAGTGACTTTACTGCTTTCCGGACTTCGCGTCCACGGACTTCGCGTCCATTTTACTGCTTTCCTCGGGCTTCGGCCTAGTGACTTTACTGCTTTCCGGACTTCGCGTCCACGGACTTCGCGTCCATTTTACTGCTTTCCTCGGGCTTCGGCCTAGTGACTTTACTGCTTTCCGGACTTCGCGTCCACGGACTTCGCGTCCATTTTACTGCTTTCCTCGGGCTTCGGCCTAGTGACTTTACTGCTTTCCGGACTTCGCGTCCACGGACTTCGCGTCTACGGACTTCGCGTCCACGGACTTCGCGTCCATTTTACTGCTTTCCTCGGGCTTCGGCCTAGTGACTTTACTGCTTTCCGGACTTCGCGTCCACGGACTTCGCGTCCATTTTACTGCTTTCCTCGGGCTTCGGCCTAGTGACTTTACTGCTTTCCGACTTCGCTCCACGGACTTCGCGTCCACGGACTTCGCGTCCATTTTACTGCTTTCCTCGGGCTTCGGCCTAGTGACTTTACTGCTTTCCGGACTTCGCGTCCACGGACTTCGCGTCCATTTTACTGCTTTCCTCGGGCTTCGGCCTAGTGACTTTACTGCTTTCCGGACTTCGCGTCCACGGACTTCGCGTCCACTTCGCGTCCATTTTACTGCTTTCCTCGGGCTTCGGCCTAGTGACTTTACTGCTTTCCGGACTTCGCGTCCACGGACTTCGCGTCCATTTTACTGCTTTCCTCGGGCTTCGGCCTAGTGACTTTACTGCTTTCCGGACTTCGCGTCCACGGACTTCGCGTCCATTTTACTGCTTTCCTCGGGCTTCGGCCTAGTGACTTTACTGCTTTCCGGACTTCGCGTCCACGGACTTCGCGTCCATTTTACTGCTTCCTCGGGCTTCGGCCTAGTGACTTTACTGCTTTCCGGACTTCGCGTCCACGGACTTCGCGTCCACGGACTTCGCGTCCATTTTACTGCTTTCCTCGGGCTTCGGCCTAGTGACTTTACTGCTTTCCGGACTTCGCGTCCACGGACTTCGCGTCCATTTTACTGCTTTCCTCGGGCTTCGGCCTAGTGACTTTACTGCTTTCCGGACTTCGCGTCCACGGACTTCGCGTCCACGGACTTCGCGTCCATTTTACTGCTTTCCTCGGGCTTCGGCCTAGTGACTTTACTGCTTTCCGGACTTCGCGTCCACGGACTTCGCGTCCATTTTACTGCTTTCCTCGGGCTTCGGCCTAGTGACTTTATCGCTTTCCGGACTTCGCGTCCACGGACTTCGCGTCCATTTTACTGCTTTCCTCGGGCTTCGGCCTAGTGACTTTACTGCTTTCCGGACTTCGCGTCCACGGACTTCGCGTCCATTTTACTGCTTTCCTCGGGCTTCGGCCTAGTGACTTTACTGCTTTCCGGACTTCGCGTCCACGGACTTCGCGTCCATTTTACTGCTTTCCTCGGGCTTCGGCCTAGTGACTTTACTGCTTTCCGGACTTCGCGTCCATTTTACTGCTTTCCTCGGGCTTCGGCCTAGTGACTTTATCGCTTTCCGGACTTCGCGTCCATTTTACTGCTTTCCTCGGGCTTCGGCCTAGTGACTTTACTGCTTTCCGGACTTCGCGTCCACGGACTTCGCGTCCATTTTACTGCTTTCCTCGGGCTTCGGCCTAGTGACTTTACTGCTTTCCGGACTTCGCGTCCATTTTACTGCTTTCCTCGGGCTTCGGCCTAGTGACTTTACTGCTTTCCGGACTTCGCGTCCACGGACTTCGCGTCCATTTTACTGCTTTCCTCGGGCTTCGGCCTAGTGACTTTACTGCTTTCCGGACTTCGCGTCCACGGACTTCGCGTCCATTTTACTGCTTTCCTCGGGCTTCGGCCTAGTGACTTTACTGCTTTCCGGACTTCGCGTCCACGGACTTCGCGTCCATTTTACTGCTTTCCTCGGGCTTCGGCCTAGTGACTTTACTGCTTTCCGGACTTCGCGTCCACGGACTTCGCGTCCATTTTACTGCTTTCCTCGGGCTTCGGCCTAGTGACTTTACTGCTTTCCGGACTTCGCGTCCACGGACTTCGCGTCCATTTTACTGCTTTCCTCGGGCTTCGGCCTAGTGACTTTACTGCTTTCCGGACTTCGCGTCCACGGACTTCGCGTCCATTTTACTGCTTTCCTCGGCTTCGGCCTAGTGACTTTACTGCTTTCCGGACTTCGCGTCCACGGACTTCGCGTCCTACGACTTCGCGTCCACGGACTTCGCGTCCATTTTACTGCTTTCCTCGGGCTTCGGCCTAGTGACTTTACTGCTTTCCGGACTTCGCGTCCACGGACTTCGCGTCCATTTTACTGCTTTCCTCGGGCTTCGGCCTAGTGACTTTACTGCTTTCCGGACTTCGCGTCCACGGACTTCGCGTCCACGGACTTCGCGTCCATTTTACTGCTTTCCTCGGGCTTCGGCCTAGTGACTTTACTGCTTTCCGGACTTCGCGTCCACGGACTTCGCGTCCATTTTACTGCTTTCCTCGGGCTTCGGCCTAGTGACTTTACTGCTTTCCGGACTTCGCGTCCACGGACTTCGCGTCCATTTTACTGCTTTCCTCGGGCTTCGGCCTAGTGACTTTACTGCTTTCCGGACTTCGCGTCCACGGACTTCGCGTCCATTTTACTGCTTTCCTCGGGCTTCGGCCTAGTGACTTTACTGCTTTCCGGACTTCGCGTCCACGGACTTCGCGTCCATTTTACTGCTTTCCTCGGGCTTCGGCCTAGTGACTTTACTGCTTTCCGGACTTCGCGTCCACGGACTTCGCGTCCATTTTACTGCTTTCCTCGGGCTTCGGCCTAGTGACTTTACTGCTTTCCGGACTTCGCGTCCACGGACTTCGCGTCCACGGACTTCGCGTCCATTTTACTGCTTTCCTCGGGCTTCGGCCTAGTGACTTTACTGCTTTCCGGACTTCGCGTCCACGGACTTCGCGTCCATTTTACTGCTTTCCTCGGGCTTCGGCCTAGTGACTTTACTGCTTTCCGGACTTCGCGTCCACGGACTTCGCGTCCACGGACTTCGCGTCCATTTTACTGCTTTCCTCGGGCTTCGGCCTAGTGACTTTACTGCTTTCCGGACTTCGCGTCCACGGACTTCGCGTCCATTTTACTGCTTTCCTCGGGCTTCGGCCTAGTGACTTTACTGCTTTCCGGACTTCGCGTCCACGGACTTCGCGTCCATTTTACTGCTTTCCTCGGGCTTCGGCCTAGTGACTTTACTGCTTTCCGGACTTCGCGTCCACGGACTTCGCGTCCATTTTACTGCTTTCCTCGGGCTTCGGCCTAGTGACTTTACTGCTTTCCGGACTTCGCGTCCACGGACTTCGCGTCCATTTTACTGCTTTCCTCGGGCTTCGGCCTAGTGACTTTACTGCTTTCCGGACTTCGCGTCCATTTTACTGCTTTCCTCGGGCTTCGGCCTAGTGACTTTACTGCTTTCCGGACTTCGCGTCCATTTTACTGCTTTCCTCGGGCTTCGGCCTAGTGACTTTACTGCTTTCCGGACTTCGCGTCCACGGACTTCGCGTCCATTTTACTGCTTTCCTCGGGCTTCGGCCTAGTGACTTTACTGCTTTCCGGACTTCGCGTCCATTTTACTGCTTTCCTCGGGCTTCGGCCTAGTGACTTTACTGCTTTCCGGACTTCGCGTCCACGGACTTCGCGTCCATTTTACTGCTTTCCTCGGGCTTCGGCCTAGTGACTTTACTGCTTTCCGGACTTCGCGTCCACGGACTTCGCGTCCATTTTACTGCTTTCCTCGGGCTTCGGCCTAGTGACTTTACTGCTTTCCGGACTTCGCGTCCACGGACTTCGCGTCCATTTTACTGCTTTCCTCGGGCTTCGGCCTAGTGACTTTACTGCTTTCCGGACTTCGCGTCCACGGACTTCGCGTCCATTTTACTGCTTTCCTCGGGCTTCGGCCTAGTGACTTTACTGCTTTCCGGACTTCGCGTCCACGGACTTCGCGTCCATTTTACTGCTTTCCTCGGGCTTCGGCCTAGTGACTTTACTGCTTTCCGGACTTCGCGTCCACGGACTTCGCGTCCATTTTACTGCTTCCCTCGGGCTTCGGCCTAGTGACTTTACTGCTTTCCGGACTTCGCGTCCACGGACTTCGCGTCTACGGACTTCGCGTCCACGGACTTCGCGTCCATTTTACTGCTTTCCTCGGGCTTCGGCCTAGTGACTTTACTGCTTTCCGGACTTCGCGTCCACGGACTTCGCGTCCATTTTACTGCTTTCCCGGGCTTCGGCCTAGTGACTTTACTGCTTTCCGGACTTCGCGTCCACGGACTTCGCGTCCACGGACTTCGCGTCCATTTTACTGCTTTCCTCGGGCTTCGGCCTAGTGACTTTACTGCTTTCCGGACTTCGCGTCCACGGACTTCGCGTCCATTTTACTGCTTTCCTCGGGCTTCGGCCTAGTGACTTTACTGCTTTCCGGACTTCGCGTCCACGGACTTCGCGTCCATTTTACTGCTTTCCTCGGGCTTCGGCCTAGTGACTTTACTGCTTTCCGGACTTCGCGTCCACGGACTTCGCGTCCATTTTACTGCTTTCCTCGGGCTTCGGCCTAGTGACTTTACTGCTTTCCGGACTTCGCGTCCACGGACTTCGCGTCCATTTTACTGCTTTCCTCGGGCTTCGGCCTAGTGACTTTACTGCTTTCCGGACTTCGCGTCCACGGACTTCGCGTCCATTTTACTGCTTTCCTCGGGCTTCGGCCTAGTGACTTTACTGCTTTCCGGACTTCGCGTCCACGGACTTCGCGTCCATTTTACTGCTTTCCTCGGGCTTCGGCCTAGTGACTTTACGCTTTCCGGACTTCGCGTCCACGGACTTCGCGTCCATTTTACTGCTTTCCTCGGGCTTCGGCCTAGTGACTTTACTGCTTTCCGGACTTCGCGTCCACGGACTTCGCGTCCATTTTACTGCTTTCCTCGGGCTTCGGCCTAGTGACTTTACTGCTTTCCGGACTTCGCGTCCACGGACTTCGCGTCCATTTTACTGCTTCCCTCGGGCTTCGGCCTAGTGACTTTACTGCTTTCCGGACTTCGCGTCCACGGACTTCGCGTCTACGGACTTCGCGTCCACGGACTTCGCGTCCATTTTACTGCTTTCCTCGGGCTTCGGCCTAGTGACTTTACTGCTTTCCGGACTTCGCGTCCACGGACTTCGCGTCCATTTTACTGCTTTCCTCGGGCTTCGGCCTAGTGACTTTACTGCTTTCCGGACTTCGCGTCCACGGACTTCGCGTCCACGGACTTCGCGTCCATTTTACTGCTTTCCTCGGGCTTCGGCCTAGTGACTTTACTGCTTTCCGGACTTCGCGTCCACGGACTTCGCGTCCATTTTACTGCTTTCCTCGGGCTTCGGCCTAGTGACTTTACTGCTTTCCGGACTTCGCGTCCACGGACTTCGCGTCCACGGACTTCGCGTCCATTTTACTGCTTTCCTCGGGCTTCGGCCTAGTGACTTTACTGCTTTCCGGACTTCGCGTCCACGGACTTCGCGTCCATTTTACTGCTTTCCTCGGGCTTCGGCCTAGTGACTTTACTGCTTTCCGGACTTCGCGTCCACGGACTTCGCGTCCATTTTACTGCTTTCCTCGGGCTTCGGCCTAGTGACTTTACTGCTTTCCGGACTTCGCGTCCACGGACTTCGCGTCCATTTTACTGCTTTCCTCGGGCTTCGGCCTAGTGACTTTACTGCTTTCCGGACTTCGCGTCCACGGACTTCGCGTCCACGGACTTCGCGTCCATTTTACTGCTTTCCTCGGGCTTCGGCCTAGTGACTTTACTGCTTTCCGGACTTCGCGTCCACGGACTTCGCGTCCATTTTACTGCTTTCCTCGGGCTTCGGCCTAGTGACTTTACTGCTTTCCGGACTTCGCGTCCACGGACTTCGCGTCCACGGACTTCGCGTCCATTTTACTGCTTTCCTCGGGCTTCGGCCTAGTGACTTTACTGCTTTCCGGACTTCGCGTCCACGGACTTCGCGTCCATTTTACTGCTTTCCTCGGGCTTCGGCCTAGTGACTTTACTGCTTTCCGGACTTCGCGTCCACGGACTTCGCGTCCATTTTACTGCTTTCCTCGGGCTTCGGCCTAGTGACTTTATCGCTTTCCGGACTTCGCGTCCACGGACTTCGCGTCCATTTTACTGCTTTCCTCGGGCTTCGGCCTAGTGACTTTACTGCTTTCCGGACTTCGCGTCCACGGACTTCGCGTCCATTTTACTGCTTTCCTCGGGCTTCGGCCTAGTGACTTTACTGCTTTCCGGACTTCGCGTCCATTTTACTGCTTTCCTCGGGCTTCGGCCTAGTGACTTTATCGCTTTCCGGACTTCGCGTCCATTTTACTGCTTTCCTCGGGCTTCGGCCTAGTGACTTTACTGCTTTCCGGACTTCGCGTCCACGGACTTCGCGTCCATTTTACTGCTTTCCTCGGGCTTCGGCCTAGTGACTTTACTGCTTTCCGGACTTCGCGTCCATTTTACTGCTTTCCTCGGGCTTCGGCCTAGTGACTTTACTGCTTTCCGGACTTCGCGTCCACGGACTTCGCGTCCATTTTACTGCTTTCCTCGGGCTTCGGCCTAGTGACTTTACTGCTTTCCGGACTTCGCGTCCACGGACTTCGCGTCCATTTTACTGCTTTCCTCGGGCTTCGGCCTAGTGACTTTACTGCTTTCCGGACTTCGCGTCCACGGACTTCGCGTCCATTTTACTGCTTTCCTCGGGCTTCGGCCTAGTGACTTTATCGCTTTCCGGACTTCGCGTCCACGGACTTCGCGTCCATTTTACTGCTTTCCTCGGGCTTCGGCCTAGTGACTTTACTGCTTTCCGGACTTCGCGTCCACGGACTTCGCGTCCATTTTACTGCTTTCCTCGGGTTTCGGCCTAGTGACTTTACTGCTTTCCGGACTTCGCGTCCACGGACTTCGCGTCCATTTTACTGCTTCCCTCGGCTTCGGCCTAGTGACTTTACTGCTTTCCGGACTTCGCGTCCACGGACTTCGCGTCTACGGACTTCGCGTCCACGGACTTCGCGTCCATTTTACTGCTTTCCTCGGGCTTCGGCCTAGTGACTTTACTGCTTTCCGGACTTCGCGTCCACGGACTTCGCGTCCATTTTACTGCTTCCCTCGGGCTTCGGCCTAGTGACTTTACTGCTTTCCGGACTTCGCGTCCACGGACTTCGCGTCCACGGACTTCGCGTCCATTTTACTGCTTTCCTCGGGCTTCGGCCTAGTGACTTTACTGCTTTCCGGACTTCGCGTCCACGGACTTCGCGTCCATTTTACTGCTTTCCTCGGGCTTCGGCCTAGTGACTTTACTGCTTTCCGGACTTCGCGTCCACGGACTTCGCGTCCATTTTACTGCTTTCCTCGGGCTTCGGCCTAGTGACTTTACTGCTTTCCGGACTTCGCGTCCACGGACTTCGCGTCCATTTTACTGCTTTCCTCGGGCTTCGGCCTAGTGACTTTACTGCTTTCCGGACTTCGCGTCCACGGACTTCGCGTCCATTTTACTGCTTTCCTCGGGCTTCGGCCTAGTGACTTTACTGCTTTCCGGACTTCGCGTCCACGGACTTCGCGTCCATTTTACTGCTTCCCTCGGGCTTCGGCCTAGTGACTTTACTGCTTTCCGGACTTCGCGTCCACGGACTTCGCGTCCACGGACTTCGCGTCCATTTTACTGCTTTCCTCGGGCTTCGGCCTAGTGACTTTACTGCTTTCCGGACTTCGCGTCCACGGACTTCGCGTCCATTTTACTGCTTTCCTCGGGCTTCGGCCTAGTGACTTTACTGCTTTCCGGACTTCGCGTCCACGGACTTCGCGTCCATTTTACTGCTTTCCTCGGGCTTCGGCCTAGTGACTTTACTGCTTTCCGGACTTCGCGTCCACGGACTTCGCGTCCATTTTACTGCTTTCCTCGGGCTTCGGCCTAGTGACTTTACTGCTTTCCGGACTTCGCGTCCACGGACTTCGCGTCCATTTTACTGCTTTCCTCGGGCTTCGGCCTAGTGACTTTACTGCTTTCCGGACTTCGCGTCCACGGACTTCGCGTCCATTTTACTGCTTTCCTCGGGCTTCGGCCTAGTGACTTTACTGCTTTCCGGACTTCGCGTCCACGGACTTCGCGTCCATTTTACTGCTTTCCTCGGGCTTCGGCCTAGTGACTTTACTGCTTTCCGGACTTCGCGTCCACGGACTTCGCGTCCATTTTACTGCTTTCCTCGGGCTTCGGCCTAGTGACTTTACTGCTTTCCGGACTTCGCGTCCACGGACTTCGCGTCCATTTTACTGCTTTCCTCGGGCTTCGGCCTAGTGACTTTACTGCTTTCCGGACTTCGCGTCCACGGACTTCGCGTCCATTTTACTGCTTCCCTCGGGCTTCGGCCTAGTGACTTTACTGCTTTCCGGACTTCGCGTCCACGGACTTCGCGTCTACGGACTTCGCGTCCACGGACTTCGCGTCCATTTTACTGCTTTCCTCGGGCTTCGGCCTAGTGACTTTACTGCTTTCCGGACTTCGCGTCCACGGACTTCGCGTCCATTTTACTGCTTTCCTCGGGCTTCGGCCTAGTGACTTTACTGCTTTCCGGACTTCGCGTCCACGGACTTCGCGTCCACGGACTTCGCGTCCATTTTACTGCTTTCCTCGGGCTTCGGCCTAGTGACTTTACTGCTTTCCGGACTTCGCGTCCACGGACTTCGCGTCCATTTTACTGCTTTCCTCGGGCTTCGGCCTAGTGACTTTACTGCTTTCCGGACTTCGCGTCCACGGACTTCGCGTCGGACTTCGCGTCCATTTTACTGCTTTCCTCGGGCTTCGGCCTAGTGACTTTACTGCTTTCCGGACTTCGCGTCCACGGACTTCGCGTCCATTTTACTGCTTTCCTCGGGCTTCGGCCTAGTGACTTTACTGCTTTCCGGACTTCGCGTCCACGGACTTCGCGTCCATTTTACTGCTTTCCTCGGGCTTCGGCCTAGTGACTTTACTGCTTTCCGGACTTCGCGTCCACGGACTTCGCGTCCATTTTACTGCTTCCCTCGGGCTTCGGCCTAGTGACTTTACTGCTTTCCGGACTTCGCGTCCACGGACTTCGCGTCCACGGACTTCGCGTCCATTTTACTGCTTTCCTCGGGCTTCGGCCTAGTGACTTTACTGCTTTCCGGACTTCGCGTCCACGGACTTCGCGTCCATTTTACTGCTTCCCTCGGGCTTCGGCCTAGTGACTTTACTGCTTTCCGGACTTCGCGTCCACGGACTTCGCGTCCACGGACTTCGCGTCCATTTTACTGCTTTCCTCGGGCTTCGGCCTAGTGACTTTACTGCTTTCCGGACTTCGCGTCCACGGACTTCGCGTCCATTTTACTGCTTTCCTCGGGCTTCGGCCTAGTGACTTTACTGCTTTCCGGACTTCGCGTCCACGGACTTCGCGTCCATTTTACTGCTTTCCTCGGGCTTCGGCCTAGTGACTTTACTGCTTTCCGGACTTCGCGTCCACGGACTTCGCGTCCATTTTACTGCTTTCCTCGGGCTTCGGCCTAGTGACTTTACTGCTTTCCGGACTTCGCGTCCACGGACTTCGCGTCCATTTTACTGCTTTCCTCGGGCTTCGGCCTAGTGACTTTACTGCTTTCCGGACTTCGCGTCCATTTTACTGCTTTCCTCGGGCTTCGGCCTAGTGACTTTACTGCTTTCCCGGACTTCGCGTCCATTTTACTGCTTTCCTCGGGCTTCGGCCTAGTGACTTTACTGCTTTCCGGACTTCGCGTCCACGGACTTCGCGTCCATTTTACTGCTTTCCTCGGGCTTCGGCCTAGTGACTTTACTGCTTTCCGGACTTCGCGTCCATTTTACTGCTTTCCTCGGGCTTCGGCCTAGTGACTTTACTGCTTTCCGGACTTCGCGTCCACGGACTTCGCGTCCACGGACTTCGCGTCCATTTTACTGCTTTCCTCGGGCTTCGGCCTAGTGACTTTACTGCTTTCCGGACTTCGCGTCCACGGACTTCGCGTCCATTTTACTGCTTTCCTCGGGCTTCGGCCTAGTGACTTTACTGCTTTCCGGACTTCGCGTCCACGGACTTCGCGTCCACGGACTTCGCGTCCATTTTACTGCTTTCCTCGGGCTTCGGCCTAGTGACTTTACTGCTTTCCGGACTTCGCGTCCACGGACTTCGCGTCCATTTTACTGCTTTCCTCGGGCTTCGGCCTAGTGACTTTACTGCTTTCCGGACTTCGCGTCCACGGACTTCGCGTCCATTTTACTGCTTTCCTCGGGCTTCGGCCTAGTGACTTTACTGCTTTCCGGACTTCGCGTCCACGGACTTCGCGTCCATTTTACTGCTTTCCTCGGGCTTCGGCCTAGTGACTTTACTGCTTTCCGGACTTCGCGTCCACGGACTTCGCGTCCACGGACTTCGCGTCCATTTTACTGCTTTCCTCGGGCTTCGGCCTAGTGACTTTACTGCTTTCCGGACTTCGCGTCCACGGACTTCGCGTCCATTTTACTGCTTCCTCGGGCTTCGGCCTAGTGACTTTACTGCTTTCCGACTTCGCGTCCACGGACTTCGCGTCCACGGACTTCGCGTCCATTTTACTGCTTTCCTCGGGCTTCGGCCTAGTGACTTTACTGCTTTCCGGACTTCGCGTCCACGGACTTCGCGTCCATTTTACTGCTTTCCTCGGGCTTCGGCCTAGTGACTTTACTGCTTTCCGGACTTCGCGTCCACGGACTTCGCGTCCATTTTACTGCTTTCCTCGGGCTTCGGCCTAGTGACTTTACTGCTTTCCGGACTTCGCGTCCACGGACTTCGCGTCCATTTTACTGCTTTCCTCGGGCTTCGGCCTAGTGACTTTACTGCTTTCCGGACTTCGCGTCCACGGACTTCGCGTCCATTTTACTGCTTTCCTCGGGCTTCGGCCTAGTGACTTTACTGCTTTCCGGACTTCGCGTCCATTTTACTGCTTTCCTCGGGCTTCGGCCTAGTGACTTTATCGCTTTCCGGACTTCGCGTCCATTTTACTGCTTTCCTCGGGCTTCGGCCTAGTGACTTTACTGCTTTCCGGACTTCGCGTCCACGGACTTCGCGTCCATTTTACTGCTTTCCTCGGGCTTCGGCCTAGTGACTTTACTGCTTTCCGGACTTCGCGTCCATTTTACTGCTTTCCTCGGGCTTCGGCCTAGTGACTTTACTGCTTTCCGGACTTCGCGTCCACGGACTTCGCGTCCATTTTACTGCTTTCCTCGGGCTTCGGCCTAGTGACTTTACTGCTTTCCGGACTTCGCGTCCACGGACTTCGCGTCCATTTTACTGCTTTCCTCGGGCTTCGGCCTAGTGACTTTACTGCTTTCCGGACTTCGCGTCCACGGACTTCGCGTCCATTTTACTGCTTTCCTCGGGCTTCGGCCTAGTGACTTTACGCTTTCCGGACTTCGCGTCCACGGACTTCGCGTCCATTTTACTGCTTTCCTCGGGCTTCGGCCTAGTGACTTTACTGCTTTCCGGACTTCGCGTCCACGGACTTCGCGTCCATTTTACTGCTTTCCTCGGGTTTCGGCCTAGTGACTTTACTGCTTTCCGGACTTCGCGTCCACGGACTTCGCGTCCATTTTACTGCTTCCCTCGGGCTTCGGCCTAGTGACTTTACTGCTTTCCGGACTTCGCGTCCACGGACTTCGCTTCTACGGACTTCGCGTCCACGGACTTCGCGTCCATTTTACTGCTTTCCTCGGGCTTCGGCCTAGTGACTTTACTGCTTTCCGGACTTCGCGTCCACGGACTTCGCGTCCATTTTACTGCTTTCCCTCGGGCTTCGGCCTAGTGACTTTACTGCTTTCCGGACTTCGCGTCCACGGACTTCGCGTCCACGGACTTCGCGTCCATTTTACTGCTTCCTCGGCTTCGGCCTAGTGACTTTACTGCTTTCCGGACTTCGCGTCCACGGACTTCGCGTCCATTTTACTGCTTTCCTCGGGCTTCGGCCTAGTGACTTTACTGCTTTCCGACTTCGCGTCCGGACTTCGCGTCCATTTTACTGCTTTCCTCGGGCTTCGGCCTAGTGACTTTACTGCTTTCCGGACTTCGCGTCCACGGACTTCGCGTCCATTTTACTGCTTTCCTCGGGCTTCGGCCTAGTGACTTTACTGCTTTCCGGACTTCGCGTCCACGGACTTCGCGTCCATTTTACTGCTTTCCTCGGGCTTCGGCCTAGTGACTTTACTGCTTTCCGGACTTCGCGTCCACGGACTTCGCGTCCATTTTACTGCTTTCCTCGGGCTTCGGCCTAGTGACTTTACTGCTTTCCGACTTCGCGTCCACGGACTTCGCGTCCACGGACTTCGCGTCCATTTTACTGCTTTCCTCGGGCTTCGGCCTAGTGACTTTACTGCTTTCCGGACTTCGCGTCCACGGACTTCGCGTCCATTTTACTGCTTTCCTCGGGCTTCGGCCTAGTGACTTTACTGCTTTCCGCACTTCGCGTCCACGGACTTCGCGTCCACGGACTTCGCGTCCATTTTACTGCTTTCCTCGGGCTTCGGCCTAGTGACTTTACTGCTTTCCGGACTTCGCGTCCACGGACTTCGCGTCCATTTTACTGCTTTCCTCGGGCTTCGGCCTAGTGACTTTACTGCTTTCCGGACTTCGCGTCCACAGACTTCGCGTCCATTTTACTGCTTTCCTCGGGCTTCGGCCTAGTGACTTTACTGCTTTCCGGACTTCGCGTCCACGGACTTCGCGTCCATTTTACTGCTTTCCTCGGGCTTCGGCCTAGTGACTTTATCGCTTTCCGGACTTCGCGTCCACGGACTTCGCGTCCATTTTACTGCTTTCCTCGATTTTCGGCCTAGTGACTTTACTGCTTTCCGGACTTCGCGTCCGTTTTACTACTTTCCTCGGGCTTCGGCCTAGTGACTTTATCGCTTTCCGGACTTCGCGTCCATTTTAATGCTTTTCTCGGGCTTCGGCCTAGTGACTTTATCGCTTTCCGGAATTCGCGTCCACGGACTTCGCGTCCATTTTACTGCTTTCCTCGGGCTTCGGCCTAGTGACTTTATCGCTTTCCGGACTTCGCGTCCATTTTACTGCTTTCCTCGGGCTTCGGCCTAGTGACTTTACTGCTTTCCGGACTTCGCGTCCACGGACTTCGCGTCCATTTTACTGCTTTCCTCGGGCTTCGGCCTAGTGACTTTACTGCTTTCCGGACTTCGCGTCCACGGACTTCGCGTCCATTTTACTGCTTTCCTCGGGCTTCGGCCTAGTGACTTTACTGCTTTCCGGACTTCGCGTCCACGGACTTCGCGTCCATTTTACTGCTTTCCTCGGGCTTCGGCCTAGTGACTTTACTGCTTTCCGGACTTCGCGTCCACGGACTTCGCGTCCATTTTACTGCTTTC